>NC_056743.1:1119650562-1119658200 GCF_019279795.1 Protopterus annectens
GAATAAATCTTATTTTAATTTCCCCCCTTTAAGTCTTAAAATTACATAAAGCATGATTGGCAGAAGGAAACTACACAGGTCTGTACATCTAAACAAAGAAACTAGGAGATTAAATGACATGAATGTGTATTGCTATGTTGAGACTACCTTTTCTGAGAATGCTTCATTTTTCGCGTATTGCAATGCATGATGGAGTTTGTATTTATATGTTCAGTGGTGTGGGGGATTTGACAAAGATAAGTTTAAGGGAAAAGAATGATAGCCGCTCTTTATTTTTGATGACTGCTGAACATTTCAGTATGAAGCTAAGGAATGTTTTTCATTTTTTTTTAACGATTTTTGGCTCGGTGAAGTACTTACAGTTGAGTGAAAAGCTAGGGGAAAACTTTCAGAAGCGGCTGGAGGAATTTCCCTCGTCAGTCCATGGATGGAGCACACACACACACACACACACACACACACACACACACACACACACACACACATCTACTGAAGTAACTTGAGGAATGTCTCAGCTGAAATTGCTCTTGACTTCTTAGCAGGATTACTCTGGCTTCTGGAACATGATTGGACCGTGGGAATCAGCAGACAAGGAACTAAGCCTCTCAGTTCAATTGTATTACAGGAGACACCCTTGCAAAGCATAAACAAAAATATAAACTGGCAAACGGCAAGGCTGAAGAGCAAAATGCATCTCCAAAATCGGTACATTTGAGAGATTAATGGTAATAATGGGGCACTTTAGCACTGCTGGTAAATCTGCCATTGTTGAAATGGAAAAATGTACACTCTTGAATGTACATTTTCAGATTTCAACAAATAAACAGTAAGTTACTTTTTTTTTTTTTCATGCCATAAATGTTCACTACTTTAAAAAAGGAGGGGTGGCCAGCCCCTGCGCTCATGAGCCTAAATCCGCCACTGATTTTATATATATATATATATATATATATATATACACACACATACACACACATACGTACACATACACTTTTTTTAGGGCTTTGTCACATGAAGGGAAAATCATTGTAGAAAAACATCTGGGAATGCTGGAACCACTAGAATATCCCAATAAACAAAAGTATGAAATCCTAAGTAGTGTAAGGGAACACAACTGATACTCCCTAAGCTAAAATCCTACACTGAATATAAGAATGCTTAACAATTCCTTTGGTAAAAAGTATGCTATTGTCTAGTCAATTAAGACTATTTTCACTTACTTATACTTCTTGTAGGCTTAAGAGTTACTTACACTATTAGACCAGTGGCAAGCATTACTTACTATGAGGTGAAGGTCTCAGGCTGATTATACAGCAGAGGTTCAGGAAGCTTGCCTGCAGTGACAGAATCACTAGGGCTTTGCCATTCACAGAAAAGCACTCAGAATGCTGTTTTGCATGGACACAATCCCACTTCATTTCATGCCAGTGAGCTGATAAACAAATGAGGTGCATTGCTATTATACTTTCATCCATGTTATTCTTAACATACATGAATTAAAATTACAGTTTTGTTCACTATTGACAACTACCTGCTTGCAGTCTGCAGCAGAATTACTTAAAACTCCTTAAATACCAAAATATCAACATGCAAGACAAGGAAGAGCAGCTCAAAGACAAGCGGAGACCAAGTTCACAGTTTAATCCTTATCAGAATTACCTCCCCCGACACTAAACATGTAATACAGTACATGTTGCGCTTCTGATTAAGATGTGCAAGCAATCTTACCTCTCTACATTTTACAAGGTGGTAGGGAAACCTGCTGTGTCGGACTTGATGGTTCTTATCATAAGGGCACTCCATTATTGCATCACAATCCATTGCAGAAACTAAAAAAGAAGAATACAACAGTTTAAATTTATACTGGTTGCTGTCAACACAAAAGTACTTCAATAGGTGTTATACAGCTAAAAGTGATGTCTCTGCTTTACCACTTAGGAGAGCACCTAGGGTAGAATGCACAATAAATACAATAAAAAGAAAACAGAAGACTGCTTATAGAGATCTGCATACAGACAACAAAAGTTACTCCAGAAAAGCAAGCTTTCTGCATAATATTAAATACATGCACTCTGTCAGTAAGTGTACAGTGTACCCAGGGAGCATAAACATTCAAAATCAAAAAGTAAACAAAACACCCTGTAAAAGTTGGGATAAAGAAAGAAGGAAAGAAGTGTGATCCAAACTCAAGTTCAAGTAATTTGGAAGGAAACAGTTTGATTCAAGAAATCTATTAAATCATCCAGAACATGCAGGAAAGGGACAACCTAACATTTAACGAGTTACAACACCCTTCCATTCCATTAACAAATGTTTTCAAATTGATACAGAAAGTAAGTCTTGTGTGGAAAGAATGAAAGCCCCGTCACTGTATTCCATCTCCTACAGGTCGCCAAGGTGTGAGCTGTGCTTGACTTGTAGGGCAGTTTCTGTCCCAGCCCTGATGGAAACACTACATATTCGTAAATCAAACTGTACAAGGGTCACTCATTCTAGGGATCTTAATCTAGCCTCTGACATTGCAACTTCTCTAGAACAAGCTTCCAATTCATCTGAAACAAAGCACCTCCCTGATCTTCAAACTCAACCTACACCGATGGATGGGTGGACTGCAAATTCACTCCTAGGATGGCACCTATGTCCCACCTGGGCAGAGGAGGTCGATAACTACCATAGACCCTTACCTATGTGAACTTTACTCACCTAACCACTGACAACTGGGGAAACTTGGGATTAGTATGACTAGGTTTGTAACGGCTCTATGGCCGTTAGCCTAGTAACCTTCTATGAATCTATAAAATCCATGAGGCATGGTATGGATATTTTCAAACGCATTTTCTTAAGAACCTCCAAATGGTGATCAATTTCTGTATTCTTAAAGTACAGTTGTGCAAGTTGCACTTACCATAGCAAGACAGATATTCAAAATCTTTACTGTTGCAGTAGCCTTTGGCTGTTTGAATTGTATCCTACCCATGAGACAAGAAATGGAGAGTCCTCAAACAACTCTTCCTCCTCCATCTGCTCTCTGCTGATTTCACTCCAAGGTGCTAGCCAATCTGAATGTAAAAAACTTAAGGACTTTCTTGCACAAAAACAGACATATTACTCATACTGGAACCTCAAAAAGACAAACATGACTTTTTATCCAAATAGCTAATTATAAATACAGTAGATGGTGGTGGAGGGTGGGTGCAGTGACTGCAGCAGTAAGTAATTTAAACATCTGCTGTTATGATAATTACAACTTCACCATCACTACTCGCTCACCGCTGCAATAGACTTGGGCTATTTTGTGTTGATTACCAAAGCTTACCCAGAGTGGGAAGGAGTACAGAAGCCCCTGGGGAATTGTCCAAACAACCCAGGTCTGGACCTGGAAAAAGAATTTCGTATGTAATGGTTTGCAAACGTATAGCGGACTATGTAAATTGTCTCTAGATTGCTTCATGTCCTCTCCTTTCCAATACGCTATAAAAGAAAACGTCCTACTAGAATATGCCGTAATGCTGCCTGGAAATAAGTTGCGAAGGTGGGAATAAGAAAATATTTAGAAAGTAACAACCAATTGGAAATGTCTGAATTGACTAGCTATCCTTTTCAGTCTCATACTAGGAATTCCACAACTGTATAGCTTTCTAAAAGGACTTGGTATTGACAAAGTACAATAACTGCAAAACCATGACCACAGTATATTGCAGTCTATTCTACTGGTCACTCAGAGTTTGAAAGAAATGAGCGAGACAGCTGGCTAGACTCAAGGTACACTCTGAAAGTAGTAAGGGCATATATGGGGGAATTTCTTCTACAATAAACGCAACATGCATGGAAAAGTAAAAAGGTTAACCTACCATGAATGGTTGCAACCTGGACATTCTCTTGCAAAGGTCAAAGCAACAAAAGTGAGAGCCAAAAGCAGCCAGAATAGCTGGTTCAAATGTAGACAAAAAAACCAACATCCAGTTAAGTGTCACCTAAACAACAGGTAATGTTGTATATCAGAGAAACCTCTTTGTAGAAAGATTAGTTGTGTAAAATCTTAACAGAATGATAAATGCTCTTCTCTGTTGCAGTATTCATAACATGAGGGAGTTCCAGGACTTATCTCATACTATGTTATGATTCAAGATGAACAGGCACAGTAGTTCGTTTATATATTTTATTGTATAGAAACATCAGAATGGATAGCAGCAACATAAATATACACAAACTGATTGACAGACCATTACATACATGCATGCTTACATCTCAACAGCTCTCTACAAAATGGTAGTCTGGCTCACACGTGCTCCGTATTTATACACATGTGAAAGCCCATGGAATGCTTCTTACAGGTATACAAAAATACTGATCTACACCCTCCTTTAGTGAATTGCTCACAATAAAGTGATGTCTGAAAAAGACATGCAAGTATACAGACACTACGAAATAAGCAACGTCCATGTCCAAGTTACTGTGTATCCGGAAAATGGTCAGGAAATGCAATCTGATCTAGTGATATAGCAATTAGGACTGGGTTTAGCAACAAGGACGGTCATTGGTGAATAAGGAGTTTCTGGAATCTCAGGAACAGGGATATTTGCTGGAATCTCCTCTGGAACTGGAACACTGGACGACTCACTGAGACCTAGTCTCTCTCACAGGCAAGATGTTGCAATACAGGCTCTGACACTGATACTAAATGTTTCAGATTCCACCTAAATTCTACTCCTTGCAATTCCACGAAGTAAGACTGCTACTCTGGACATGCATTTCTCATGACTCCTATCCGATCAAAACACCTTTGACGTCTGCATCCTCACTCTCTGTCTCGTAACAGAATGAGCAGTTTGCTGGACTTCTGTGACAAACTCCTTTTCATGAGTTGAGCTTTAACTGCTTTGTTCTTAGCGCAGGGAAGAAACAGATTGCTATTAATTTGTAGTATGGTTCTGGTTTGTCTCAACAAAAGTCTTTGTGCAGGTGAACCAAGATGCGATATTCATCATGAGGAATATTTCTGAGATTCAGAAAAATATTGCTATTGTCTCACTTCAACTTTTCTAATAACGGTTTGGCAGAACATGTAGTTCAAAGTGCGAAACCATTTGACAGAGTACTCAGGGTTACTTCTAACATGAATAAAGTTCCACTCTTCGCAAATCTCAACTGCTGGCTTGTAAACTGCACCATTATCAGAACTAACTTTGTGCTGACTACCGTGGACTGCAAAATGACACCAACTTAGTAATGACAGTACTGGACGCTAAATTAGGAAGTAGGTCATTCTTGAACCAATTTGAGGAGTCTATCAACACCAAATAATGTTGATCATTCCATTCGAAAATATTTATCTCCTCTCAACCAAGGTAGTTCAGGAATCTGTTTTAGCTGAAGTGGTTCTTTCTGCTGATGTGGCTTAGTACTATTATAGATGGTCAAGATGAAAGAACTCTCTCGATGTCCTTTGACATAGTAGGCCAAAATACTAGTTATCTCACCCTTCTTTTGACAGAATCAGTTCCTGGGTGGCCACAACACAAGATGGTAATATACTCTTGTTGCAAGGATTTTGGAACAATGACTTTTGGACCTTTCATAATACCATTATCAAACAAAATCTCATCTCCAAGGAAAATAAGGTTGCACTTCTGGTAAACAAAACTGCTTTGAAGGCCATCCTCAACTGAAAGTGGTTGAGCTTCTTAAGTATTGGATCTGAGGCTGTATGCCTTTCTAAGCTCAAGACGTGTGGAATTTCTCCCTTCTATGACTTCAAAATAAAGTTCCTCATTTTCATGCTGTTCAGTGGTACTTCTGGCCAATCTGGATAATGCATCAGCTAGATAAAGAAGTTTGCCTTTTGTGTAGACATGACGGAAATTGTACTTTTGCAATTTCAACATCATGCGTTCCAATCTGGCAGGAGCTGTATGCATAGGCTTACCCAAAATAGTGACTAGAGGTTGGTGGTCAGTCTTGACCATTGTCTGGAGCTGGCATCTCAAGAATTTATTTGCTTAGAAGGATCTGGTCATAAACCTTAACTGGTAAACCAATGACCAACATAAGTTAACTTCTCGTAGCCTGAATTCGCACTTCTGAAGATTCAGCTTAAGATTCACTTCACGTGCTCTTTCCAGAACTTTGGAGGTTTACCATGCTCTACTTCACCATTACCTCCTACTAGAATATCATGTTTCTATAATAGCACACTGATAACCAGAAAAAACTTGCCCCATTGCAAACTGCAAGACTTCACTGCCAGAATTTATCCCAACTGGCATTCTCGAAATCTGTACATGCCGAAAGGAGTACTGAAAGTGGTTAGCAATGAGGACTTACGGTCAAGCAAAATTTGCCAAAATTAAGTCTCTGCCTCCAAAACAGAAAAAAAAAAAAAAAAAAAAAGAGGCATTTGGCAAAAGAGCAGCAACTTCTTTGACTGTATGCATTGGATGGTGAGGTCTTTCCAGTACTTTGATCAAATTTCTTGAATCAATACATATTCTGATATCACATGAGCTTTTCTTAGGAGCTACCACCATGAAAGATAGCCATTCAGTCTGCTCATTAGCTGGACAAATCACACCTTGCTGCACCATTTTGTCTAGCTTAGCCTTGACAAATCACACCTTGCTGCACCATTTTGTCTAGCTTAGCCTTGACAAATCACACCTTGCTGCACCACTTTGTCTAGCTTGGCCTTGACTCTTGTTCTGCATAGTTGCTGGAACTTTTCTGGCTGGTCTGACAACTGGCCGACTTCAAGGTCTAACTTCATGGAGTACACAACAGGGAGTTTGCCTACTTTGCCTTCAAAAAGATTAGCATAGGTAGAGAAAATACACTGGGCAAAATTAGAACAGTGGTCTTTTAAGCTTACACGGTGGACTTCTTATTAAAGTAGTTCCATTTTCAAACTGTCTCAGACATAAGTGACTGTACGTACCTTTTGACTACATAAAATTGCAAGTCACATCTGTTCCCAGCAGAGTTACATGAAAGCATTACTGAACCTTCAGTTTGAATTACTTCACCAACATAAGCGACAAGCTTTGCACACTTTGCCAAATCAAGCTTTTCATCAGCACATACTCCAGCAAATGTTTGTTGACATAACGTTGCACTTTGAACCTGTGTCAACTTTCAGCTCAGTCTTCCACTTATCCTAAGAGTACAAAATACTTCATTCTTTCCCATAAATATACTGCACTGACTGTTTCATTAAGCAGAGACACACCGACATAAAAATTAGGGTCACGGCTTTCTAATGGATCGATTTTCTCTCTTAATATTCTCTTTTAATAAAACAATGAGCCTATTTTTATTTACAAAATCTTTTGAAATTATTCCACTTTTTACATCTGTGGCATTGCTGACCAACAGCTCAGCAATTGTCTCTTTCAGACACATGACTGCCACCACAATTACAACAGTTGACTATGAGATTAGGTTAGGGCACATGCTTTGAGTGTGCAGACTCACCTTTATGCTTCACTGAAACTGTGCGCGCTCTGGAATTTGCTAGAAAGCTACAGGGTTTACCAGGGGACTGCTGCAGGTCCTGCAACACTCCATGTGCTTGGGCCGGTTTCTTTTAACCATGTTCTGCATACTATCCAAAAAAATTTAACCCTTTTTAAAATACTTTTGTGA
>NC_056743.1:1119658700-1119829177 GCF_019279795.1 Protopterus annectens
GATCAATTCAAATTTCAACATAAGAGAGTTCATATCTTCAAACTGTGGTTCCCAGATCCAACGGCCACATATCCAGCATCTTGATCCGAACTCCAAGCTCCTCCCCAACCCATAATACCTTTGTCTCCTTGCTTCCTTCAGCTAGAGTTTGCTGCCTAACCTAGCATCACCTCCAACCCAAAAAAAACTTGTCCCATGCCAAAGACTCGATAAACAAGAGGTCATAGGCATCCTGGTGATGACCATATTCTCTACCAGTTAGACCACCACACAGTCTACGCAAGGCAGGGGGAAGGAGGTAGGGACGGCTAAAGACAAATTAACAACTCAGATGGAATGTTCTGGTGAGTACATAACTTCTTTAGCTGAAGTTGTCTTCATTTGGTCTTCAACCTGTGGGACAGTCCCCCCAGCTACTTAACACCTGAAGGCCCTCATGGAAGAATATTCCAGAGCACAGCAGAGCCAAAGGATGCACTGTTCCTGGATAGGATGTCCAACATGTAGTGAGAGATAAAGGTATGAGGTGAAGCCTGGGTAGCTGCAGAACAAACAGATCATCTAGTGAAACTCTGGACCAGAAGGCAGCTCAAGTAGCCACTGTCTGCCTAACATATCCAATGGTCTGGCATGCCTCTGGAACTCCATGCCACCATCCATTCATTTCACCTCTAACCATTTTATTTAAAAGAAAATCTCTTCATTCTCATCTAGTATCCCTCTGGGAATGCTCTTGCTCCCATCCCACATAACTAGCACTGGCATTTCCCATCTTCCTTACTTCCCCTGATTACACCAGCAGTTTTCCGTTTCATTACTCCTAACTCATACATTCTTATTATGATATCTGCAAGAATATTATTATGATATTTGCATGAATATTTGACACTGATCATTTAAGTGTTTGAATCCTAGGACAAAATGACTTCGAAATATTTACTTTGCACTATTCCTTTTTTAGTTTGTATCATCTGTTAGTTTCAATCACTACTTTGTATTAGTTGTAACATTTGTGTACTATTTGTTATTGTTTGAATTGTTTTTCTAAGATTGTATAATCATTCATATTTTTTACATTTGTATAATTATCATTCATAACCTACTGTAACCTTGATTGTTTGGAACTTTTCTCCCCAGGACGCCATTGAAAACGGGTTCATTTTGGCCCAATGGACTATCCTGGTAAACCAACTGCAAATAAATAAGTAGCCATAGACCTGGTGGAATGCGCCTTTACTTGACCTGGCGGGGTTAATCCCTTAGAATACACCAACAAAATACACTGGGAAATCCAATGGATGATTGTGACCTTAGACACCAATTTCCCTAAGAAGGGTTTAGAGTAGGATATGAAGAGTTGGTCAGACATGCAGAAAATTTTAGTCCTGTGCAAGCAGAAAGGCAACTGTCTGTGCACATCCAACACATGCAACTTACATTCACCCTTGTTTTGGAAATTCGGAAGAGACCAGAAGATTAATGACCTGATTAATACTGGATTCAGAAGCTACCTTAGGAAGAAAGGAGGGACTGGTGCACAAGGATACCCTATTCCTTATGAAAAATCATACAAAGTGGTTTGATTGACAATGCTTGGAGTTCCAAAACCCTTCTGGCAGAAGTAATAGCTGCCAAGAAGGCAGTCTTCCAGGACAAAATTTGCAGATCCACAGAAGCTGCGGGTTCAAAGGGAGCAGAGACCAACGCCTGTAAAACCAGTGCAAGATCCCATGGCAGTGTAGGGTCATTGATTGGTGGCAAAGAAGAAAGGTGCCTTTTAGGAGCTTAGAAGAATGGCAAAGAAGAAAGGTGCCTTTTAGGAGCTTAGAAGAAGCTGAGGAAGCCATAAGTCTCACATGAAAATTAGAAAATCGCTGCAAGTTGAACTGGCACCTTGATGGACGATGTCTGCTAACAATTCCAAAACCCAGGAGACTGGAGCAGTGAAGGTATCTATGGCATGTCATGAGGCCCAGATCGAAAAATGTTTCGATTTACTGCAGTAAACTTTTCTGGTGGAAGATTTGTGAGCAGCCACCAGATCTTTGACAGGAAAAGATAAACCGGGAGTCCTGACAATCAGAGGAACTGGAGCAGCCGGGCGGTAAGCTTCAGACTGCCCAGGTCTGGATGGGGAATCCCGGAAAGATGAGAAATGAGATCCTGAACTGGATCTAACAACCATGGTGAAGCCATCAGATGAGACCAGAAAGAGGGAAACCAGACTTGGCAAGGCCAGAATAGGGCGATGAGGATTACTAGGCTCCCCAGCCTGCGAGCTTTCTGAAGGAATTAAGAGAAGAGGAGGGGTAGTGTTGGAAGGAGAGGCAAAGAGATCACAGCAAGACTGACCCACTTGAGTTTCTCAGTAGCAAAACAGATCTTTCTCAAGAGACCACTCGTATCAGAATAGACCTGCTGAGTCTGTCCGCTAGAATGTTGGACCTCCCTAGAATGTGCATTGCCACCAGAAAACGGCTAGTGGAGATTTCCCACTCCCACAATTTCATGGCAGAGAGAGTAAGATCTGGTTCCCCCTTGTTTGTTGATGTACCAGACCACAGACATGTTGTCCATCTGGATAGCAACCATTTCTGGGGGAAAATGGGTATGGACAGCTTGCAATGCTAGAAGCACCGCCCTCATCTCCAGGACACCGATATGCAATTTGATCTTGTAAGTGGACCATGTGCCTTGGACTGTCCGCCCCGAGCAGTGCCTCCCCCACCCTAGCAGGGAGGCATCCGTGGTCACTGTAGCTGAAGGGAATGTGGGGAGAAAGGAATTACCCCGAAGAAGGTCCAGAGAATGCAACCACCACAGAAGAGAGTTCCTGCACACCCATGAGACTCTGACGGGTTGAGACAATGGAAGGTCTAACATGGGCCATTGGACTGCAAGAGTCCACTGAAGAACCCACGTGTGAAAGTGAGCTACAGCCAAGAGACTGACTGCGGCCGCCATGGAATCCAACACCCTTGTTGTTTCGACTTTCGACGGTTGGGCTTGGACACCCAGGACATGGAGTTTCAGTGACTGTATCCTCTCAGAGTAAGAAATACCTTGGTTTGAGTTGTGTCCAACAGAGTCCCATGAAATCGAATACCTGAACCAGGCCCAGTGAAGACTTGCCAAGATTGATGGTGATGCCAAACTGCTGGGATAGGCGAATAAAGTAACCCCTCGCTAGACCAAGCTGATGCCTGGAAGAGGCAGCGAGGAGCCATTCATCCAGGTAAGGTAAGACCTATATGCCATGGAGCCTGTGGTGAGCCGCGACTATAGCCATCACTTTGGCAAACACCCTGGGGGCTGTGGTGTTACTAAAGGGGAGTGCTTGAAACTGATGATTGGCTCCCAGCTGGAAGCAGAGGAACCTCAGAGAGTGCCTGTTCATTTTGATGTGGTAGTAAGCATCCTGGAGATCAACTGAGCACATCCAATCATTCTCCTGCTGGACGGGCAGGACAGACTGAATGGTGACCATCCGGAATTTTGTCTTGGCCACAGACAGGTTCAACGTGGATAGATTCCCTGTCTTTTGGGACTAAAAAGAACCAGAAATAAATGCCTAATCTGGACTAGTCTTGGGGTACGTGTTGGATGATCTGATCTGTTTGTCTAGCAGTTCTGATATTTCCAGTGCTGCATCCTCCCTGTGCATGGGTAGAATGTCCGGGAGGTGTCTGGGTGGAACAGGTGACTTTAGAAAGGAGACTGAATAGCCTCTGGATACAATTTGCAACACCCAATGGTCTTCAGTGATGGACTTCCAAGCAGTTAGGTGCAGCGACAGGCAACCGACTGCCTCTAGATATGAGCAGTCTGTCAACCCTTCAGGGCTGCTGCTCAGGTCTGTCTGAGAAAGGTTAGAGACCCTTGATTTCTTGGACTCCCTCTGCCTATAGGGGGGCATCTGTCAAATCCCACTCTGCCCTTGGGGGAAACTCAGATTTTCGGAACCACATCTTCTTGGTCACTCACCAATTCCTGGAAAAATGCCAACGCCAGACAGTCTTCCCATCCTTCTCACTCTGGACTAGGGTGTCACGTACAGTCTTCCCAAAAAGGGTGGAACTATCATACGGGGCATTCATAAAGGACACTTTAAAGGGTTCCAAAAAAGGCACACAACTGGAGCCAGGCGTGACGCCCGATGGTAATGCCGGTGTCGGCAGCTCTAGCTGCACTTCCACTGTATGGGAGAGGAGATGAATAGAAGGTGTTATCAACAGATGTCAGGGTGGCCATTCGGGAGAACATTTTCTTGTCTTCTGCCAGCATGGACCCCATGGTAGACTTGGCCATCTCCTTTGACCAGGTCTCGCTGCAGCCTAATCACATAGTTCAGTGCCCAGACAGAGAAGGTCGCTGAATCATACACCTGCTTCCCAAAATGATCCATCATCTGGGACTCTGTCTGGAGGATGGATTCTAGCGCTCTCCTGAGTGAGCTCCTTCTTAATGGCAGCTGCCACTACCATGGCATCAACAAGGGATCCTTTGTGCCAATGGGTCCTGTCCAAAGGGGCACTCAAAACTCTGTCAGGGTGCTTGGGAATGGGCTCCACCATTTCCGCTTCCTTCCACACCCGTAATTTAATCAGGTCCACCAAGGGATCCACAGGAGGGGACACCCAAGAAGTAGAGGGTCCTGCACCAAAAGCCTCCAGAACACATTCATCTGGTTAGGTTTCTGGACAGACCACCCCCCCACGCTGGCATAGGACTTCCATGAGGTCTTTGAAGGAGACATCCTCGGGGGGGGGGTGACTGTGCAACCTTTCCCTTCCTCCAAATTGGTGTCTTTGGTGAGTGACTCTGGTGGGAGTCCACATACCTCCTTTTGTATGTGCATTTGAAAGGCGCTTCCTCAGTGGGGTATTCTGAGGACTCACCAACAGCTTGCTGCTCCCAAAAGGGGGCACCCTAGGGCATAGAGGTGGCAGGATGTCCCTGAGATGGCAGGATGGTTGGACCCATACCAGAAACAGAGGGAGCCAGGATGGACTCTGAAGACGAGATAGTCAAGGGCCTTGATGGAATTGAGAGGACCCTCTCCACCACATCAAAAGCTGAAGGTGAACGGACTTCCTGAGAAGGAGCGATTGTCGAGGCTGTATCCCTCTGACCCAACAGGGGGGGGGGGACTGAAGCAGAGTCTACAGGGGCAGAGACGCCCGAGGGAAGGCTCTGCTCCAAAAGGCTGGAAGCAGACACCATCCCTTGGATCCGGCTCCATGAGTCAGACTGATCCGAGCAAGTCAGATCAGACCTAATCAAGGCCATAGCTGGTGTCTAGGTACGAGGTACCATCGGAGCCAACCCCTCGATGCAGTGTCCTCTGATCCAAGGGCTCTGAAACCGGAAGCTTGATCAGAGAAGGAGATATAGGAATGAACACAGATTGCATGCCCCTAGCTTCGGAGGGAGAGGGAGCAGGCAAGACTCCCAACTGGATCTGGGTGCCGATAAGCTTCCGCATCATCCTGTCCATCTCTGCTTCTGAAAGGCTGCAGGTGGAATGAGATGAGGCAGCCACAGACACTGGCCTGGAGTGGCAGCAAGGGGAAGCCTGCACTGGCGATAGAGACCAAATCTCCTCCGGCTTCGGGGAAAACCAGGGGGAACAGAACCGGGGGTGGGGAGTCAGATCTCCGAGCCAACCTAACTTTGGGAGGAGGGGCCCACCGGAACCAAGCAATCTAGGCTTCGTAGGTCTATCCCTATGCTTAACAGGCTTATTTCCAAGCCCGGGCCTCTTGGCAGGAGGTTGAGTCCCAGAGACAGAGGTAGAAGAGGCCTGTTGTGCCTCAGTGGAAGGAGCCCTTTTAAAATTAACTTACTCCTCCTGTACCATCAGTGCTCGGGGATTAAACTCAGCACAGATGGAACAGGAGGTCTATAAATGGGCTACCCCCCCCAAGCATACAATGCACAGAGTGTGGCCATAGGCTGGGGAGAGCTTATGGCCACACACCATGCACTTTCTAAACCCGGGTTTCTGGGCCTCAGACATGGCAAGAAACCCAACAGAAAGT
The DNA here is from genome assembly GCF_019279795.1 of Protopterus annectens. Lineage (NCBI taxonomy): Eukaryota > Metazoa > Chordata > Ceratodontiformes > Protopteridae > Protopterus > Protopterus annectens. The sequence goes on from NC_056743.1 coordinate 1,119,664,742, forward strand.
CCACACACACAGAAAGAAAAGGAAAAGGGAGGGGAACTTAAAAAAAAAAAAAAAAAAAAAAAAAAAACAGATAGTAATGCATGGTAGGGTAGGGAAGGAAAAAAAGAAAAAGGTAAACTTAGACAGAAACTTTAGCAAAAAAAGGGAAAATAAGAATCTTACCCAAATAGAAGCTCAGAGCAGAGGATCGCGATGCAAGCACGAAGTGCAGCAAACAAAATCTGAAGGAAGGAGACAGAGGCATTATGGGTAGGGGAGGAGCTTGGAGCTCGGATCAAGAAGCTGGATATGTGGCAGCTGGATATGTGGCAGCCAGATCTGTGCCAGATCCAGCAACCCACAGGTTGAAGACCAAATGAAGATAACTTCATATTTTACACATTCAGTAATCAATTGTTAAACTCATTACACAATACATGTAGCAGAAAAATATAAAACAAGCTGCATTTTCCACTTATTAAATTTGATCCAGTCACAATAATAAAAGATTCCATTTTCTACTCACCTAGTGCAAGAAAGTGTAGAAACAAGACGCAAATTAGAACAGTAAAAGCAAGCAACTGTAGATGGCAGAGTAGTTAATCTAATACACACTCCTTCCCCTCTGCAGACAATGTAATCAGAGGCTACAATAAAAGCACAATAAAACATGTGAGATGAAAAAATGTCAGCTGCATGAGAGTTCTCAGCAGAACAATACCTGAAAACCAAGGTGTTAATTCATGCCTTGAGGTAATTAGACATAGGGTGCTGCAGCTACACACCAAAGGATATTTAAATTACAATTAGAGGTCTTAAAAAACTTTGTGGATGAGCTCAATCACAAAACTTCCAAAAATTCTGAAACCCAGGTAGTGTTCCAAAGCAGCAAGGCTTTATCGCAGACAAGGGATCCTCAGTAACAAAAAATCAGAAATATTTTAAATATATCATTTTTTATATACTTCAATATATACATTTTTCCACACCTACCTTGAAGTAAAACGAGAGGAAAATGCATATATTGAAGTAAAACAAGAGAAGAGACCAAATCATGCACAAAATTTATTCCAGTAGTAAATAAGTGAGTGCTTTCGCAGCCAAAGCTGCTTCATCAGACCATAAATTTTGTGCATGATTTTATCAGCTGTGCTCTGGTCTCCTCTCTTGTATTACTTCATTTTACTTGCGTTTTTGGGACACAGGTTTGTCTGCATCACACTTTTGTTTTTTATCCTTGTGAAAATGTATATATTGTTTACCAGGACTTTAATGCTCTATTAAGAGTGTATTGAATTTACGCAAGCTGCCACACAATCTGTAACTGTTTTTTTTAGTGGATTTTTCAGGAAATATTTTATACTAAATAAAAATTGTGTAGAATGTGTATAAATGTATACATGTTTACTTTAACCTCAGTTCTGCTTTGATTAGATTTATTGCATCACACCAGAGATTTAAAAGATAAATTCAAAGCACACATTTTTTCATATCGTTATTACCATGTAGTAAGGGTATAATCCCCCCATTTACTATACTGGTGGATGTTCCTGCACACTTTTATATATTACTAGTTTTACTTTTTTATGGTTTGTCTACTAGTTTTCAATGTATAAACATGTTTTGGGGTTGTAAACATGAAAACCCTCATGACAGTTTTTGTTTTTTTTTTTTGCAAAGCACTGGCATTTTTTCTAAGCTGTTATTTTTTTATGCAAATAAATATGTGGATGGATATTTACGAGATATTGACAGATGTATTTTTACATTTATAGTGTTCTAGTTAGCTATCTAACCATAAACATAATCTGTGTGTATTTTCTTGATTTTAGTTCTTGTCACAGAGCCGATGATGGCTTTATTGCATTAGGTAGCTGAAAGCGATTTTAGTCAAGTGTTTCTTTGTGTATTTTACACTTTTCTTCTGGAATGTGGGTTGCAAATAGAGGTAACAATATCCTTAACTAGGATTTAGTTTGATCTAATCAGTAGATGGGTGAGGTGTGAGGGGGTGGGAACTTGTTTTAAAATGCACTTTTACTGCCCTCATCCTGTTTATACAGTTTGCCTTGAATAGGCTGGTTTAAAATTGAATACATACACATTTTCCACACCTACTTTTAAATGTATAAAAGCAGATAGATTTAACATGGTCAAAATAGTTCTGATTTTTCTTGGTTATTGGAAATTGCTAGTCTGTGAAGAATATTGCTTTGGAACACCACCTGGGTTTCAGGATGTTTGGAAATTAGTGTAACCGAGCTCATCAATGAAGTTCTAAGACCACTTAGTTTCTTTGCTTTTTATTTTTTTACTCAACACTCGTGGTGGTGAGGTTGGAACTTGACAAGTTCCTGTGCTTGTTCATTTGTTTACATTACAATTAGGCAGCAAGACTACAGTAGCAGCCAGAGGCAGTTTTACTGGTAAATCAGAGACCAACACTACACGTTCTACTGACAGACACTTGTATCTCATGAACACAAATACAACCTAGTTGTTTAAGTAAAAGTCCTATAAAAACAGAGAAACAACCTAAAAATCTAAAAAAAAAATTTCAATCTCCATGCTACGCTATAGACCGATAGCGGACTGCACTCGGAGCCAGGACTGTGGGTGCTTGTCAGTAGGCACTGCATAGTTGGCGGACATATGCAGCCAATTAGGTTCAGCCTGAAAAACCTGAATGGAGCCATCCTACAGATTAAACCCACCTCCCAAGTGAAGTCAGTTGCAATGACAGCCACGTGGTGAAGAGTAGAGGGACAGATCAAAACAGAATAGATCCCAGCAAAGTAAGCTGTGTCACGGGTGGTGCTCCATCACCTCATTAGCAGAAAAGGAGGCAGAATGTGTACTTAAGAGGTTTAAAAGTTTGTGTTAAATGAGTAGATAGACTGGTCCTTGGCCCCTTCCAGTCACAACCTGTTTGTATACCACACAAAATGACATACAAGTCACATTTTTATTTCTTGGCAAAGAGTTAATATTATATGCAAGTAAAAAGTACAGTTTTGTACCTACCATAAATGTAGATGTCCGATAGGTATGCAACTGCAGTCCTGACATATGGATTGTCCTGCCTCAGGCAGCCCTTCGGTCGGCCGGATTCCAAAGTCTGGGTCCGGCGTCGGCTGATGTCACCCTTTTCCTGACGTCAGAGCGCCTGGGGTATAAAAATGTCAGCCGACGCCATCTTCTTCAGTGTTTCTTGCCCCAGATGCCAGGTGCCCTCTAAGGAAGGCTAAATTTTGAAAAATAGAGAAAAAATTCCAGACAAGTACAACAGCATAAAAACAAATACACCATAAAAGATTACCCCAGGTACCTAAATTGAGGGGTAGAAACCCAGAAGTATACCACAGAGGGGTAGGTGGGAGGGAAAACCTGACTGCAGTTGCATACCCATCGGACATCTACATTTATGGTAGGTACAAAACTGTACTATGTCCTTCAAGGATGCAACTGCAGTCCTGACATATGGGTTGAATACCATAGCCAACCTGGGGGTGGTAGGCACTAAGACAAAGATGGTGTAGCTAAAATGCCCTGCAGGACTGCAGAGGCAAACCCTGCTCTGGATCTGGAGTATAAAGGCAGGTTGTAATGTTTGGAAAATGTATGCACGGAGCTCCATGTAGCAGATTCTAAAATGTCCTTTGTTGCCACTCCTCTTAAAAAGGCTGTGGAGGTGGCTGTAGCTCTGGTGGAATGTGGCCTGATGTCAGCTGGCACAGTTTTTCCATGAAAAGAGTAGCAGAATCAAATGCAATTTCCAATCCATTTAGAAATTGGATGTTTGGAAATTGCTTTTCCCTGCAATCCAGCAGCGAAAGCTACAAAAAGCTGGTCAGATTTTCTGAAAGACTTTGTTCTGTCCAAGTAGTAGCACAACTGTCTGTGTATGTCCAAGGTGTGCAGAAGTCTCTCCTTTATTTTGAGGATTGGGAAAGAAGGTAGGCAGGTGAATAGCTTGATTCAGGGACACCCTGGATACCACCTTTGGCATGAATGACGGATTGGTTCTCAAAGAAATTCTGTCCTGGTGAAAAATGAGAAATGGTTGTATTGCCATAAGGGCCTGTAGCTCAGAGACTCTTCTTGCTGATGTTACTGCCAGAAGGAAGGCTGCTTTCCAAGACAGAAATTGCAACTCTGAGGATGCTGCTGGTTCAAAGGGAGGAAGAGTTAATTTTTCCAGCATGAAGTTGAGGTCCCATGCAGGCACTGGTGGTTTCCTTGGAGGGTTGATGTTCTTTATACCGCTTAGAAACTGTCTTAGCAATGGGTGAGAAAATACAGGCGGATCAGTGTTATATTTGGCAGATATTGCTGAAGCATGTATTTTTATGGAAGAATATGAAAGGCCATTGTGGAGCATTTCAGCCAAGTATTCCAGGATCTGTGGAAGGCTCATCACTGATGGGTCTTGACCCTTTTTGCTGTTCCAGATAAGAAATCTCTTCCATTTTGCTGAGTATGTTTTTCTAGTGGAAGGTCTGCGGGCCTCCAGGATGATATCCTTTACCCTTTTGGAAAGTGTATCCTGAGTAATAGTCATGGAATCTTCCAAGCTGCCAGCTTCAATGTTTTCAAGCTGGGGTGCAGTGTCCTGTAATTGTGCTGTGTCAGAAGAAGTGGCCATTGAGGAAGGAGCCACGGATTGGTGTATGTCAAGCTCCGTAGCAGTGGGTAGCAGTGCTGTCTTGGCCAGTCCGGAGCTATCAGTATGACTTTCGGTTGCTCTGTCTTGATCTTTAGTAACACCTTGGTCACCAAAGGAAGAGGTGGGAAGGCATATAGTGTTAGAGAGTTCCAACTGAAGGAGAGAGCGTCCACCTTCCATGCTTGAGGATGGCATGTCCTTCAGATGGTGATTGAAGTGGGAGGCAAAAAGATCTATATTTGGCCTTCCCCTTGCTTGAGCTATTTGTAAGAAAATGTCTGGATGCAACATCCATTCGTGCGGATCCATGATGTTTCTGCTTAGGCTGTCCGCCAGAACATTGTCCTTCCCTGGTACAAACTGGGATTGTAGCTCTATTTTCAATTGTAGGGAAATATCCCAGAGATTCATTGCCAGTCTGCAAAGAGGATAGGAATGGGTACCTCCTTGCTTGTTTATGTACCACATAACTGTGGTATTGTCTGTCTTTATTAGTAGATGGCCCTGATGCATGAACTTTTCGAAGGCCTTGATTGCATGCATCACTGCCAGCATTTCTTTTTGGTTGATATGCAGGTGCTTTTCTTTTTGTGTCCATTGTCCTTGAATGCATCTGCCCTCCATGTGCGTCCCCCATCCATGGTCTGAGGAGTCTGTTATGGTTTGACTTGTATGAGGCTTGCTGAAAGGAATACCTTTGTTTATCTGGCTTGCTTGAGCCCACCACAGAAATTCCTTTTGAAGGCATGAAATGAGTGGGATCAATGTTTCCAGGCTGTGGCTGTGCTGAGACCATAGACTTTTTAGATACCATTGTAGTTTCCTCATATGCAGCCTTGCATGTGGAATCAGAAGAATGCAAGATGCCATGAAACCCAGGGCCTGCAGGATTTTCCTTGCAGTCATCTGGGTGTGTGTTGCCAATCTTCTGAAGTATTCTGGTAATTGTTTTTGTTTTTCTTTTGTCAGAAATGCCATCTGGGTGTTTGTGTCCAGTGTGGCACCCAGGAAAGGTATTTGTTGGGATGGTACGAGACTTAATTTCTGAATATTGACTGTGTATCCCAAGGCCTGCAGTAGGTGAATGACATAGTCCAAGTTTTTTAACAAGGCTTGTTGGCTGTCCGCTTGTATAAGGCAGTCGTCCAGGTAAGGGTATATTTGTATCCCCTGAAGTCTGCAATGTGCAATTACTGATGCCAGGCATTTCGTGAACACTCTGGGCGCAGTAGATAAGCCAAAGGGCAATGCTGAGAATTGATAATGCTCTGAGCCTGCAAGAAATCTGAGATATCTTCTGCAACTTTGTCTGATTGGGACATGCAGGTATGCCTCCTTGAGGTCCAGAGTTACCAGCCAAGACCCCTTGCCCAGCATGGGAAGGAGTTGCTGTAAAGTCAGCATTTTGAATTTTGGCACAATAAGGTAAGTATTCAGTGCGGACAAGTCCAGAATGGGTCTCCATTGGTTTTCTTTTCTTGGAACAAGGAACAGTCTTGAATAAAATCCCTGTCCTTGTTCTGCAGAAGGAACCTTTTCTATCGCTCTTATTTGAAGTAGGTTTGTTGTTTGAGTGCCTCTGCCCTTTGATTTGGTGGCAGGTTTGGCCTGCCATGTCTTGTTGGCAGTGTATGAAAATGGAATCTGTATCCTTTGTCTATTATCTCCAGTATCCATTTGTCCTTTGTAATATTGTGCCAATTTTGTGAGAATAAAGATACTTTTCCGCCCAAAGGTGCTTCTAATTGAGCCCTGGATGGTGGAGTCAAAGTCAAGTCACTGAGATTGTCCTGGCGGAGCAGTGGAAGGTCCTGCCCCACCTCTCTGGTTCGGAGGCTGCCATTGACGTCCTCTGTAGGAGCCTAGAGTTTGCCCTCTACCTCTGCCACGTCTGTTTTTGCCTCTTTGAAATTTGTCTGCATCAGGAAAGGACCAATGCTTAGAAGGCCAATTCCTGCTGAATCTTGGAGGCTGTACCTGGAGGAAATCTTTGACTGTTTGCACTGATTTTGCCTTTTCCTCTATTTTCTTTAAAACCTCTTGTGCAGTAGTACCAAATAGCTTACGTTTCTCTAGCGGTGCGTCCAAAAGTTTAATTTTCACATGGTCTGGCAATGTTTGTTCCTTTAACCAAGCATGTTCATGCATGACCGCACCTGTCATTGCTGCTCTACATGAAGCTTCCAATGCATCATATCCACACTGAAGGAAATGGCTGCTAACCTGCTTAGTATTATGAACCAATTCCTGTAACCCCTTTCTATCCAATGGTTCAGGGGAAGCCAGTTTCTTTTGCAAGTCATCCAACATGTATTCCTGATACTGAATCATATGAAATTGACAATTTAATGCTCGCATAGAAAGGGTGGAAGATGTATATACTTTCTTGCCCCACCTTTCTAAAGCCCTAGAATCTCTTTCCGAAGGGAGTGGGTTCTTAGCAGTAGTGGAGGAAATCCCTTTAGGCCCCTGAGAAATAGTTTCAGGGTCCGCAGTATGGCCCTTGTACAGAAATTGATGTGTGCCTGGGACCCTGTAGTACCTGTCTGGCTTGACAGGAGCAGGGGGGGGGGAGGAGTCAGGGGAAACACTAGATTCTAAGTACACATCATCTAAAACTGGAGGAATAGCTAAGGGTCTATGCTGAGGTAGCTTTAAAAATTCCCTTAACCTTTACCTAGAATCTGAGTATTCTTGGCCTTGCCATTTGAAGTGTTCCCTCATGGAATGAAGCGTTTCCCCAAAGGAAACTCCTCAGGAGGAGAAGCAGAGGGAATAGATTCCTCCGCATCAGAATCCTCGTAGGCCGGGAAGGCCTCCTCCTGGTAGTCTGAATGTGCAGAATCACCTGAGGCCTCATCAGACTGGGAATCTACCTGCTCAACCCTAGGCCTCTTGTCAGAAGGCGGCTGAGAGCCTCTATCTGGATGAGGCTGTGAACCCCTAATTAAAGAAATAAGGTCCTCAGCTAAACTTAAAATTTGAGAACCAGAAGTGGATCCCAGAGAAACAGATCTTGGAGGGAGAGACTTAGCCTGTTTGGCAGCCTTAGCACATGTGTAGGCCTTAATGGACATAGACACTGGAGGCCTGGCAGCCCCACGTGCTGGAGTAGTCTTATCCACTGAAATGGTGTCAGAAATATCCTGGGCTATGGTCTCAGAGGGGAGAACAGAAACCGGCACAGAGCTGGCCTCCGGTACCGAAGTAACCGGTGGAGCGGTGTCATCGGTATGTAGCGGTTGCGAAACTGGCTCAGAAGAGACCGAGACACTCGCAGTAGGCCTAAGCATGGTGTCTGCCGAGACCGCGGGTGTCAGTCCTTATCCTTCCGTTTTTTAGGTAAATGTGCTGTCGGAAGCTCCGACGGCATGATATAACAGAAATCTTCCCCAAAATAATCCTGTGCAAACTGACCGACGCCGAAGAGTGCGTTTATTGAAAGAGGCACAAGCTGCACAGGCCGAGACATTGTGTTCTGGGCCTAGGCAGGGTAAGCAGTAAGAGTGGAAATCCTTATGAGGTATTTGTTTCCCACAAGTTAAACAATTATTAACTTTTTCGCTTTTATCTGACATCGGCTGAGGCAAGAAAAGGTCCCCAAACAGGGTACTTAGCTTTTTTGAAGACTTCAGTAGTTGAAAACACAGGAGCTGGTAGACCGGCACTTGCGAACTGCTTCTGCTTCGGGCACCACGCGGCAAGAAAGACTGGAGAAGATGGCGTTGGCTGACGTTTTTATACCCCAGGCGCTCTGACGTCTGGGAAAGGGCGACATCAGCCGATGCCGGACCCAGACTTTGGAATCCGGCTGACCGAAGGGCTGCCTGAGGCAGGACAACCCATGTGTCAGGACTGCAGTTGCATCCTTGAAGGACGTCTGGTAGGGTCTTAAACAAGATACCTAGCTTATTGTTGATTAATTTACACAAAGTTCATCATGCATAAGAAAATTCCACAGTGTAGTACGCTGTAACCTGGCATACATGAAAAATAAAGTATGCGCAGTTAGTCAACATAAGTATGTTGTACAACCAGACTGAATTATACCAGGGTTCAACAGAAAAAAGGATGAAGAGTTGTACTGGAAACAAGTGAAGGGTTAGGATGTAGAGATTGCAAGAAAGAAAGCTCAGATGTGCATTAGCTGACAGGAGAACATAGGAAGAGAGGAAGTTATGAATGAAGGATGAAAATGCACTAAAAACAGAACTCCAGAAAGTTAAGCCATCCTGAAAGTGTCTATAATTCATTTATTTTTCCTTTTGATAATTGAGAAAGGACAAATGAGCCAATGGACCATTTCCAGTGGAGACCTAGGATGAAAAGCTACACAACAGATTCAAAAACATTTAAAAAAAAGTTACGTACTCACCATAACGTTCCATGCATGTTGTCCATCTTCACCTTCATTCTTACTAGGTTGGGGTCGGATTCAATCCTCAAATCAGTCTATTTTCAAGCTTGAGGTCCTCTGCCAGCTCATGGCTAATTCCCTATCCTAGCATTCACTGGAACCATTCGCAGATCTGGTTTGCCCTCAATTTATAAAGGTATGCCTAATGCCAAGGAAGGACTCTGAGGCTGAAGGAGGGCACAGGTCAAGAGGATCCAATTTGATTAGACCTGGTCTTCTAGGAGTAAAAGAAAAGAAAGGGAGAAGGAAGGTGGGATGCAAGAATCAAGGCGAAGATGGACAACACATGGAATGTTAATGCGAGTACACAACTTCGTTATGTGATGTTGTCCTATCTTGCCTTCATTCTTACTAGGCTGGGACAGCGTCCCCAGCATCTCGATTCTTGGGTGGCTCACGGGAGAATATTCCTCAGAACCATGGGATCAAAAGGAGGCTCTACTCCTGGAGGCTAAATCGACTTTGTAATGAGTGGTAAGGTATGGGGAATAGCCCATGTTGCTGCAGCACAAATAGTGCCAATAAGCACCTTATCTAGGAAAGCTGAAGTAGCAACAGCTCTTGCAGAATGAGCCTTAGCTTTTTTTTCAGAAGTACTTTATTTTGAGACTTGTAAACAAAATCTGCGGGTTCCATAATTGAAGCATCTCACGGCATACCAGACTCCGAATGGGTCTTAGTAGAGGCCTGCGAATCAGAAGTAGCGGGTATCCGGGGCTGCGAAAGCACCTCACTGAGTATCGGCGAACTAGCAACTGGCTTAGAAGCATTGTCATCAGTTTTGGACCACGACAGCCTGTCTTTTTCTTTGCGTTTTTTTTTAGGTATTCCGGTAGTCGGATTGCTAACAGACATTTCTAGATAATTAAATCGTGAGCCAAAATATTTAGAAGCAAAAATATACCGATGTTTAATAGTGCGTTGATTAAATTTAGCACAAAACAGACAGCAAGGCACGTTGTGGTCAGGGCCTAGGCAAGGATTACAGTCCAAATGAAAATCCTTATGGAGGTATTTGCTTCCCACAAGTAATGCAATTATTAATTTTTACTGACATCGGTAAGGAGCAAGAAAAAGTTTCCCCAACGGGGTACTTAGCTTTTTAGTTGAAGCCTTCGGTTCTGAAACTCGAAAACGAAAATATCAGGAGTCTGCCGACCAGCACTTGCTAACTGCTTCGGGCACCGCGCGGCAAGAAAGACTGCTGTAATGGCATCGGCTACATGTTTTATAACCCTGACGTCATGGAAGAAGGGACAGCAACCGATGCAAGACCCAAGACTTTGTTAAATCAGGCCGACTGAGGGCAACCTGCCAGCAGACTGCCCAAATGTAATGACTGCAACAGTGAAACACGAAGAACATCTTGTGCCCTAGGGATACAGTTCTGAGTACCCATTTGTCGTCCGTGATGGTGGCCCAAACATTTGCAAACAGGGTAAACATTCCTCCTAAAGAACTCTCTGGGCAGGCAAGAACAGGCAGAAGTTGGGCAGTCATTGAGAATGCTTAGATTGAGATGCAGGTTTAGAACTTCCCGCCTTGGAAGAGACAGCCTGCCAATACTTAGACCTTTGAGGTGTAGCCCCCTGCCCCTAGAAGATTTGTAACCTCTAGTCCTAGAACGGCTCTGTCTGCTAGTATCAGGGAATGTCCAACTCTTAGAAGGGTAATTCCTGCTAAAGCGAGGTGGCTGAACTTGCAGAAAAAGTCTGTCTACATAGACTTGGCCTTGTCTTATATCTTCTTGAGCACTTCTGCTTTGCTGCCAAAAAGACTCTTCTTGCGCAAAGGTATATCTAAAACCTTAGCCTTAACAGGTTCCGGTAGGGACTGCTCCCTGACCCAAGCGTGCCTTCTAATAATGAAGCCAGTAGCTGTAGACCCTACAGGAGGCTTCTAGAATATCAAAGCCACAATGTAAAGAATGCTTATTTACTAGACTGGCAGAATTCAGCAAATCCTGCATATCCTTACTCTCCGCCAACTGAGGCACACCTGCTATCCTACATTTAATAGCTTCCAAGGTGTGCTGCTGGTACTTCAGCATTTGAAAAAGACAATTAGTAGAGCTAATAGCAAGAGTGGCAGAGGTATCAAGTCTAAAGGACTTGGGAGGCCTGGCAACCGTGCTGTCTGAACAAAGAACAGAGGTCTCGGACACCGGAATCAGCTTTGTGGCTCCGGATCCAGCTGAAGAGGCAACAGGCAGAAGGTTGGAAGGAAAAATGGATGCCTAAGGGCTGGGGACCTCAAATATGGTCTCAGAGGCCTGCGGTTGAAAATCTGCGGGCTGCAAAAGCGCCTCACTGGCTACAGCATGACTGATGACAAACCTATCATCATCAGAGGACTTGACCTTCGGAAGCCTGTCGCAGTCCTTTTCCTTGGGCTTCTTGGGGATATCCGAAGCCCGAAGATCAGCCGACAAACTTAGGCCAAACTCCAAAATGCTTAGCTAAAAGCTTAGCCCGACGACGAATAGTATGCGGATTAAAGGAAGCACAAAGATCACAATTAGGAACGTCGTGGTCAAGGCCTAAACAAATACAATAGGAATGAAAATCTCTATGGGGAATCTGCTTTCCACAGGTAAGAATTATTAACCTTTTCTGACACTCGTTAAGGCAAGAAAAGAGGATCCCCAACGGGGTACTTAGTTGTGGTTTACTTCAACTTCGTAGTCGGAAACACAAAAGGTAAACTGCAGACTGGCACTCGTGTAAGAAATGTTTCTGCTTCGGGCTCCGCAGCAAGGAAGACTGAGGAAGTAAAGTACAGTTTTGTACCTACCATAAATGTAGATGTTAGGAGTACTTATGCTGCTGCAGTCATCACACTTGGGTTATCCTGCAGTCAGGCAGTCCCGCAGTCGGCCATAATTCCAAAGCCTTGGTCTGGCGTCTGTTGTCGTCGCTTCTTCCCTGACCATCAGTGCGGCAGGGGTATATAAAAGAGGCAGCAGACGCCATTTTTTTCAGTTTTTCTTGCCCCAGATATCAGGTGCCCCAATTTAATAAGGCAAAAGTGGCTTGCAAACCATAACTTAGACAAAAAACAATAGTGGTAGTTGTAAGCAAATACACCATATAGACATGCATCCAGAAGGGTGATGTACCTGTAGATAAAAGAAACCCCTGTTAGGAAGTGGGGCTGGAGGGAGGGTAACCTGGACTGCAGCAGCATAAGTACTCTAACATCTACATTTATGGTAGGTACAAAACTGTACTATGTTCATCGTGCTATGCTGCTGCAGTCATCACACTTTGGTTGAGTCCCAAAGCTATGGTTGGGTGGTAGGAACTATACTGGGTTAGGCGCACCTAAGATACTCTGCAGAGCTGCAGTGGCAAAAAGCCAGCCCTGGTTTTTGAGTATAGTGGAAGGTGGTAATGTTTGGTGAAGGTGTGCACTGAACTCCAGGTGGCTGCCTCCAGAATGTCCTTTGTTGGGACTCCTCGGAGGAAGGCTGCTGAGGTTGCTGTAGCCCTGGCAGAATGAGACCTAATATTAGCAGGTACTGGTTTCCCATGGTGAGAGTAGCAAAAGCGGACACAATGTGCTATCCATTTGGAGATGGTCTGTTTGGAAATAGGCTTTCCCTCTGAACCTGCTGCATATGATACAGATAGTTGGTCAGATTTTCTGAAGGCCTTTGTCCTGTCCAAATAATAACGCAACTGTCTGTGAATGTCCAAAGAGTGAAGGAGTTATTCCCCTTTATTCTGAGGGTTTGGATAAAAGGTGGGAAAGTGTATGGTCTGATTGAGAGCCACACTGGAAACTACCTTTGGCAGGAAGGAAGGGTTGGGTTCGTAAAGACATTCTGTCCTGATGGAAAATGAGGAAAGGTTCCACTGCCATCAGCGCCTGTAGTTCTGAGACCCTGCGTGCTGAGGTGATAGCCAGCAGCAGAGCTGTTTTCCATGAAAAGTATTGTAGATCCGCTGAAAAGGCTGGTTCGAAAGGAGGTAGTGTTAGTTTTTCTAGCACAAAATTTAGATCCCAAGATGGAGTTGGTGGTTTTCTGGGGGGGTCTTATGTTTTTTGCTCCTCTGAGAAACTGCCTTAGTAAAGGGCGAGAGAAAATGGAAGGATCCGTACCATATTGAGCTGAAATTGCCGAAGCATGGATCTTTATAGATGAGAAAGAGTCCTTTGTATAGCATCTCAGATAAATATTGGAGTATTTGTGGAATGTTTGAGATGCCAGGATCTAGACCTCCTGCCTGGTTCCATGCACAAAATCGTTTCCATTTGCCCGAGTAAGTTTTTCTGGTACTGGGCCTCCTGGCCTCCAGGATGACATTCAGGACGTCCTTTGAGAGGAGTGTTGATTGATAATTTAAGGTATCTTCCATGCAGCTAGGTTTAAGGTCCTGAGTTGACTGAAGGATCTGAGAGTTTTGTTGAGTTAAGAGCTTGGGGAATTGAGTTAAGATCCATGGAGGACTGAGTCAGGTTTCGTAGTAGTGGGTACCAGTGCTGATGTGGCCAGTCCAGAGCAATGAGGATCATATGCGGTCTGTCTGATCTGACTTTCAGTAGTACCTTGGCCAGTAGAGGCAGAGGAGGAAAGGCGTAGACTGACAATGCTGCCCAACTGAATGATAGGGTATCCACTTTCCAGGCCAGGGGATAAGTCCTTGTGCAAAATTTTTGTAGCTGGCAATTGCTGGTTGAGGCAAACGGATCTATGTCTGGTGGTCCCCATCTTTGAATTATCATTGCAAATACTTGTGGGTGTAGTCTCCACTCGTGGGGATCTGTTAAATTTCTGCTTAATTCGTCTGCCAATATGTTTTCCTTTCCTGGCAGGAATTGAGCTTGCAATTGTACTTGGTAAGTTAATGCTGTGTTCCACAAGGCCATTGCCTGCCTGCATAATGGGTAGGAGTGCGTTCCTCCCTGTTTGTTTATGTAGCACATTACTGTGGTGTTGTCCGTCCTTATTAGAAGTTGCCCTGGATGCAAGAGGTCCTTGAAGGCTGTTAGTGCATTTTGTACGGCTAGCATCTCCTTTAGATTGATGTGCAGATGCCTTAGGTTTGTAGACCATTTGCCCTGTAAGCATTGTCCTGCCATATGTGCACCCCAAGCATAGTCTGATGAATCTGTTGTCAAGGTCTGCTTTGCTGGAGGTAAAACAAAGGGGAGACCCTTGTTTGCTTGGCATGCTTGAGCCCACCATAGGAACTCTTTCTGAAGGCAGGGAATGAGAGGTATACTTGCTTCTAGGCTGTGTCTGTGCTGGGACCATACACTTTTTAGGTACCATTGTAGTTCTCATATGCAGCTTTGCATATGCAATTAGTTGAATGCAGGATGCCATGTACCCCAATGCCTGCAGGAATTTCCTTGCATTGAGCCAGGTAAAGGTTGCCATCTTTTTGAAGTATTGAACCAGTTGTTTGTGCTTGTCTGGCGTGAGGTAAGCCATCTGGGCCATTGTATTCAAGCTGGCACCCAGGAAAATTATTTCTTGTGAGGGTATTAGTTTTGACATTTTTGTTTACTGTGTACCCCAGGCAACTTGGCAATCTTGTTACAAATGCCAGATGGTGTAGTAGGATGTCTTTGCTGTCCGCTTGGATCAGGCAGTCGTCCAGATATGGATAAATTTGTATCCCTCGTTGTTTGCAATATGCAATTACCGATGCCAGGCATTTCGTGAATATTCTGGGCGCAGTAGACAAGCCAAAGGGCAATGCAGAGAATTGATAATGCGTTGAACCTGCCAAAAATCTGAGGTATCTTCTGCAATCTTGTCTGATAGGTACATGCAGGTATGCCTCTTGGGAGGTCCAACGTTACCAGCCAAGACTCCTTGCCCAGCATGGGAAGAAGCTGCTGTAGTGTGAGCATTTTGAATTTGGGTATCTCCAGGTAAGTGTTTAGAAATGAAAGGTCTAAGATGGGTCTCCAGGCTTTGTCCTTTCTTGGTACTAAAAACCTTGGCCTTGCTCCGTGGTAGGTACCTTTTGAATTGCTTTCATGTCCATGAGAGCTGTAACTTGTCTTTGTGCCTCTGTCCATTGGTTTGTTGGCAGATTTGGCATGCCTCTCATCCGTGGTAAAGTGTGAAAGTGAAATCTGTAGCCTCGGGTAATAATACCCAGAACCAATTTGTCCTTTGTTATAATGTGCCAGTTTTGTGTAAAAAGAGCCAGTTTTCCTCCTAGAGGTGCTGCCTGGGCAACTTTGCTTGGCAGGCGAAGAGGAAAGTCATTGAGTTTGCTTCCTGAAGGGTTGAGATCTGTTGTCTCCCCCTCCGAGTTGTTGCTTGCCACTGTCTAGGCCTGAAGGTACCTTGTGCCTGGCCTCTGCCCCTAGGGCATCTGTACCTGCCCCTTTGGGGTCGGTCTGAAGCAGGAAAGGACCAGTTTTTATGGCCAGTTTCTGCTGAAGCGAGGAGGTTGTACCTGTAAAAAAATCTTTAACTGTTTGCATTAATTTTGCCTTTTCTTCCATTTTCTTTAAAACCTTCTCTGCTTTGACACCAAATAATGCATCCGTTTGCAGCGGAGCATCCAGTAGCTTTGCTTTGACATGTTCTGGCAAAGTTTGCTTTTAGCCAAGCATGTCTACGTATCACAGACCCTGTAACAGCTGCTCTACATGAGGCCTCCAAAGAATCAAAACCACATTTGTAGGTTATGTTTTCCCACCTGTTCTGCTGCATGCAACAAATCTTGTATTTCTTTGTAATCTGGCTGATCTGTTTGAGGGATCATTTTCTGTTTTAACAGAGTAAGCAGGTACTGCTGGTATTTAATCATGTGGAATTGGCAGTTTAATGCCCTCATGCCCAAAGTGGCAGAAGTGTACACCTTTTTCCCCCCATCTTTCTAATGCCCTGGAGTCTCTTTCAGCAGGTAGTGGATTCTTAGCTATAGAGGCCTTAACCCCTTTGGGACCCTGGGAAATGGTTTCTGGGTCTGCTGGAGGATTTTTATACAAAAACTTGAGAGTCAGGAACTCGATAGTATCAGTCTGGCTTAGCTGGTGCTGGTGGGTAAGGAATCTGGATTTAGACCAGATTCATTATCAACATCATCCAGAATGTCTAAAACTGGAGGAATAGCTAGGGGTCTATGTTCAGGAAGAAGAAGAAACTCACGGAGTCTTTTCTTGGAATCAGAATAATCTTGGCCTTCCCAGTGGAAATGCTCTCTCATGGTGTGCAGGGTTGCCCCAAAGGAAAAGTCCTCAGGAGGAGAAACAGAGGGGATAGACTCTTCAGCATCCGAGTCTTTGTAGGAAGGGTAGGGGTAATCCTATTCCTCAGAGTCTGCTGAGGAAATGGATTCCTGGTCAGGAGGAGGGTAATCTTCCTCCAGTCTAGGCCTTTTGTCAGGAGGGGGTTGTGAACCTCTGATAAGGGTGATCAGGTCCTCCGCCATTTTGAGCATAGGGGCCTGCGTGGTAGTCTGTGGACCCGTTTTTTTTAACCTTAGTCATCGCTTTCAGCTTCGCGTAGGATTTTACCGAGAGGGTCGTTTGTTTAAATACACCTTCGGAAGCCGAAGGCCTGTCCCTAGTATCCGGCTCGCCGGCCGGGCTGGCGTCCACATGTTGAGGAGGATCGGGCTCCAGAGGCCCGGTAGTCTCTGTCTGAGAGGTAGTCAAATTCTAAATCTGCGGTAGTCAGGGGCTGCGTAGGCGCCTCACCGAGTACCAGGGATCCGGCGGCAGGCCTAACTGAGACCTCGGTATCTAGTCTAGGCCTAGGCTGCCTGTCTTTGTCCTTGCATTTTTTGAACATAGCTGAAGTCGGTTGCTCCGACGACATAATATAATTGAATCTTCTACCAAAATAATGTCGGGCGGTATCAGCCCGACGCTTGATAGTGCGTTTATTGAACCTAGTGCAAAAAGTACAGTTTTGTACCTACCATAAATGTAGATGTTAGAGTGCTCATACAGCTGCAGTCATAAAGTACAGTTATGTACACCTACCATAAATGTAGATGTTAGAGTCTCTACACTGTTGCAGTCATGACTGTAGGGTTCACCCCTGCCGGCAGGCAGCCCCCGGTCGGCCAGAATCCCAAAGTCTGGGTTCGGCATCGGCTGTTCAACCATGCTCCCTGACGTCAGAGCGCCAGGAGTACAAAGCTGACAGCAGACGCCATCTTCTCCAGTTTTTCTTGCCACAGATGTCAGGAGTCCCAAAATGATAAAGGTCCCATACCCTTTGCAAATACACCTCAGAAGAATGGTGAAAAAATAAGAGGGGACAGGTGGGAGGGAAACCCAGACTGCAACAGTGAAGACACTCCAACATCTACATTTATGGTAGGTGTACACAACTGTACTATGTTCATTGTGTTTCACTGTTGCAGTTATGACTGTAGGGTAGAATCCCAAAGCTGAAAGAAAGGGAGGTGGTCATAAAGAAGGGGCAGCTAAAAGGCCCTGCAAGACCGCAGAGGCAAAGCCTGCCCTAGACTTAGAATAGAGAGGTAGATTGTAGTGCTTAGAAAATGTATGCACTGAACTCCAAGTTGCAGCTTCCAAAATGTCTTTGGTAGGAACTCCCCTGAGGAAGGCCGCAGAAGTGGCAGCAGCTCTGGTGGAATGAGTCCGTATATTCCCTGGGATTTGCTTTCCATGGTGTGAATAACAAAATCTGATTCCATGAGCAATCCATTTAGAAATGGTCTGTTTTGAAAATGGCTTTACATTGGGAGTTTGAACCATAAGAAACAAACAATTGTTCTGATTTTCTGATGCCCTTGGTTCTGTCCAGGTAAAAACGTAGTTGTCTGTGTACATCCAAGGAATGTAAGATCCTTTCCCCTTTATTTTGATGAGTGGGGAAAAAAGTTGGCAAGTGGATAGTTTGATTTAAAGCCACTTTGGAAAACCACCTTAGGCATGAAGGTAGGATTAGTCCTCAAAGATACCCCGTCTTGATGAAAAATAATATAAGGTTCCACAGCCATAAGAGCTTGTAACTCTGAAACTCTCCTGGCAGAGGTTAGGGCTAACAAGATAGCTGTCTTCCAAGATAAAAACTTGATGTCAGAAGAGGCAGCAGGCTCAAAAGGAGGCAAGGTTAGTTTTTCCAAAACATAGTTGAGATCCCAAGCAGGAATGGGAGGAGATCTAGGAGATCTTAAGTTCTTAGCACCTCTGAGAAACTGTCTCATGAGTTGGTGGGAAAAGATGGGAGGGTCTGTATTATAATGAGCAGAAATAGCAGAAGCATGTATCTTAATGGAAGAGAAAGAGACCCCCTTATGTAAGAGATCTGTCAAGTAAAGTAAAATTAAGGAAATGTTAGGAAGAAGAGGATCAGAATCCTGAGCCTGCATCCAGGAACAAAATCTTTTCCATTTTCCTGCATAAGATTTTCTAGTGCTAGGACGTCTGGCTTCTAAAATGACATCCATAACCTGCTTGGGTAGAAAAGAAGAAATCAAAGGCCCTGGATTAACCAGGCCACCAGGCAGAGAGTTCTGACATGAGAGTGTAGAACCTGACCCTGATGTTGGGACAGACGGTTCGGAGACTGAGGTAAAACCCAAGGGGGGTCCAGACATCTTCAATAAGACCCATGGAAGAAGAGGAAGAGGTGGAAAGGCATATCCGGAGAGGTTCCTCCAACTGAATGACAGGGCATCCACTTTCCAAGCTTTTCTGTGGAAAGTCCTGGTGCAAAAATTCTGTAGTTGATTGAGATGGGATGCAAAGAGGTCTATGTGAGGACATCCCCAGACTTCTGTTATCATCCTGAATATTTTGTTCAGCATCCACTCGTGTGGGTCCGAAAGGTTTCTGCTCAGACTGCCAGGAAGTTTAGTTTCCCTGGTAGAAACTGAGCTTGAAGATCCAGATTGCAAGCTAGAGCCGTGTTCCATAGATCCATGGCTAGTCTGCAAAGGGGGTAGGAATGAGATCCCTCCTGCTTATTTATGTACCACATAACTGTGGTGTTGTCCGTCTGTATTAGTAGTTGTCCTGGTAGTAAAAGATTCCTGAAGGCCAATAGAGCTTTCTGAATGGCTAACATTTCCTTTAAGTTGATATGCAGGTGCTTCTGATCCATTGACCAAAGGCCTTGCAGACAATTGCCCTGAAAATGGGCTCCCCAAGCATAATCCAAGGCGTCCGTGGTTAGAATCTGAGTGGCAGGAGGCAGACGGAAGGGTTTCCCTTTGTTTAGAGCACAAGCCTTGGACCACCAAAGAAATTCCTTTTGAAAGCAAGGAAGGACGGAGATCAGTATGTCCAAACTGTGGCAATGCTGAGACCATACACTTTTTAGGTACCAGTCTTGCATATGGTACGAGAAGGATGCAGGAGGCCATGTAACCCAAAGCCTGCAGGAATTTCCTTGCAGATAACAGAGTTAAAGTTGCCAAGGTTCTGAAAGTTGAAGCCAGCTGTAATTGTTTTTCGGATGTCAGAAATGCCATCTGGGTTGTGGTGTTTAGAAGTGCACCCAGAAAAGTTATCTGTTGTGATGGGATTAAATTTGACTGTTTACAGAGAATCCCAGGAACTTGAGAAGGTTCTGTACAAATTCTAGATGCTGGAGTAAGACATCCTTGCTGTCTGCCTGAATTAGACAATCATCCAGATAAGGGTAAATTTGTATTCCCTTGAGTCTGCAGTAAGCTACTACTGGAGTCAGGCATTTGGTGAAGACCCTGGTCGCAGTAGACAATCCAAAGGGCAGTGCAGAGAATTGAAAGTGCCTCGATCCGGCCTTGAACCGGAGGTATTTTCTGCGATCCTGCCTGATGGGAATGTGTAAATATGCCTCCTTTAAATCCAAAGTTACCATCCATGCATCTTTGGACAGCATTGGAAGTAGCTGCTGTAGAGTAAGCATCTTGAATTTTGGAATCTCTAGAAAGGTGTTCAAGACCGACAGATCCAAAATAGGGCTCCATAAGTTTTGCTTCCGTGGGACTACAAAGCGCCTAGAGTAAAAACCTTTTCCCATCTCTGAAAGTGGAACCAGTTCTATGGCATTCATAGCCAAAAGAGCTTCCACCTGGTTTAAGGCCTCCGTCCATTGATGTTTTGGAAGGTCTGGCCATCCGCTTGGCCTTGGCAAGGTATGAAAATGGAATTTGTAACCTCTTAAAATCACATCCAAAACCCACTTGTCTTGGGTTATTTGAGTCCAATTTTGATAAAGAGAGAGTTTTCCTCAGAGAGGGGCTTCCAGGCAAGAAGTTCCTGTAGCCCAACAGAGGGAGTCATTGAGTTTGTTTCCTTTGAGTCTGTGACCTGTCCTCTCCTCCCCTAGGGGTGGAAGCAGTCCACTGTCTTGGTCTATAAGAAGCTTGTGTTTGAGGCCTTCCTCTGGAGTGTCTATATCTACCCCTCTGAGGCCTGTCTGAAGTGGGAAAGGACCAATTTTTTGAAGGCCAATTCCTGCTAAATCTAGGTGGCTGTACTTGTAAGAAATCTAACTGTTTGCATGGATTTCACCTCATCCTCCATCTTTTTAATCACCTCTTCAGCTTTTGATCCAAACAAAACATTATGCTGAAAGTACAGTTTTGTACCTACCATAAATGTAGATGTCCGATAGATATGCAACTGCAGTCATAACATATGGGTTGTCCTGCCTCAGGCAGCCCTCGGTCGGCCGAATTCCAAAGTCTGGGTCCGGCGTCGGCTGGTGTCGCCTCCTCTCAGACGTCACAACGGCTGGAGTATAAAGGCATCGGCCGACGTCATCTTCTTCAGTGTTTCTTGCCCCAGATGCCAGGTGCCCTCCTAGGAAGGCTAAATTTGGTAAATTGATAAAATAATCCCAAACATGCACAACAGTAATAAACAGATACACCATAGGAGATACCCTCAGCTGAAGGGAAGAGGGGTAGGGACCCAAATGAAGGATATAGAGGGGTAGGAGGGTGGGAAAATCCGAACGCAGTTGCATATCTATCGGACATCTACATTTATGGTAGGTACAAAACTGTACTATGTCTTTCAAGAATGCAACTGCAGTCATAACATATGGGTTGAGTACCATAGCCAAGCTGGGGGTGGATGGAACTATGATAAGGATGGTGTAGCTAAAATCCCCTGCAGGACTGCCGAAGCAAAGCCTGCTCGGGATCTGGAGTATAAGGGCAGGTTGTAGTGCTTGGTAAATGTATGCACGGAGCTCCATGTAGCAGCTTCTAAAATGTCCTTTGTTGCCACTCCTCTTAGGAAAGCTGTGGAAGTGGCTATAGCTCTGGTGGAATGTGGCCTGATATTGGCTGGCACACCTTTTCCATGGAAAGGATAGCAAAATCTGATGCAATGTCCAATCCATTTTGAAACTGTTTTCTTGGAGATTACTTTTCCTTGTACTCCAGCAGCATAGGCTACAAACAGCTCGTCAGACCTTCTGGTGGCCTTAGTTCTGTCCAAGTAGTAGCGCAATTGTCTGTGTATGTCCAAAGTATGCAGTAGATTTTCCCCCTTATTTTGAGGATTGGGGAAGAATGCAGATAGATGAATAGCTTGATTTAGAGACACCCTGGAAATTACTTTTGGCATGAATGTAGGATTGGTGCTTAGAGAGACTCTGTCTTGATGAAAAATGAGGAAGGGGGGCACTGCCATGAGTGCCTGTATCTCCTAAACTCTTCTTGCAGAGGTGACTGCCAATAAGAAGGCCGTCTTCCATGACGGCAATTGCATTTCTGAGGTTGCTGCTGGCTCAAATGGAGGAAGAGTTAGTTTTTCTAACACGTAGTTGAGGTCCCATGCAGGTACTGGCTGTTTTCTGGGAGGTTTGATATTCTTTATCCCTCTTAGAAACTGTCTTAGCAGAGGATGCGAAAACACTGGAGGGTCACAGTTGTATTTTGCTGAGATTGCTGAGGCATGAATCTTTATTGAGGAGTACGAGAGTCCAGTATGAAATAGTTCTGCCAAGTATTCTAATATTTGAGGTATACTCAGTAATGCTGTGTCCTGACCCCTGTTGGCATTCAAGATACTGAATCTCTTCCACTTGGCTGAATAGGTTTTTCTGGTGGAAGGTCTGCGTGCTTCCAGCAAGATCTCTTGAACAGATTTGGAAAGAGTTTGGTGTTGAAGTCATGGTAGCCTCCAGGCTGTCAGATGCAATGTTTTCAGGTCTTGATGTACAGTCCTGTAATTGTGTTGTTAGGAGCAGGGGCCATAGGGTCAGAGGCCATGGCTTGGTCCGAGTTATGGTCAATAGCAATGGGTACCAGTGTTGCCTCGGCCAGTCTGGAGCTATCAAGATGCCTGTTGGTTGTTCTGCTTTGATCTTCAGTATCACCTTGGTCAGCAGAGGCAGGGGAGGGAATGCATACATTTTTAGAGAATTCCAGCTGAAGGAGAGAGCATCCGTTTTCCAAGCTAGAGGGTGGTGAGTCCTTGTGCAGAACTTTTTCAGGTGATGATTTAAGTGGGAAGCAAAAAGATCTAAGTCCGGTCTTCCCCATGTCCTTGCCAGTTGAGAGAAAATGTGAGGGTGCAGCATCCATTCGTGTTGACCCATGAAATTTCTGCTCAGATTGTCCGCCAGTACATTGTCCTTGCCTGGTACAAACTGGGATTGTAAATGTATCCTCAGGCTCAGGGATTTTTCCCAGAGAAGCATTGTTGGTCTGCAGAGGGGGTAAGAATGAGTGCCTCCCTGCTTGTTTATGTACAACATGACAATAGTGTTTGTCTGTCCTTATTCGCAAATGTCCCTGTTTTAGTGTTTTTTCGAAAGTCTCGATGGCATGCATCACTGCCAACATCTCCTTTTGGTTTATGTGCAGATGTCTTTCCTTTGGCGTCCAAAGACCTTGAATGCATCTGCCCTCCATGTGCACCCCCCCATCCATGGTCTGAGGCATCTGTTATCATTTGGTCTGCTTGAGGTCTGTTGAAAGGCATGCCTTCGTTTAGTTGACTGGCTTGAGCCCACCATAGAAATTCCTTCTGCAGACATGGAATAAGTGGGATTATGTCCTCTAGGCTGTTGTTGTGTTGAGACCATAACTTTTTTAGATACCATTGCAGCTTTCTCATATGAAGTCTTGCCAAAGGTATCAGAAGGATGCAAGATGCCATGAAACCCAGGGCCTGCAGGATTTTCCTTGCAGTCAGCTGGGAAAGCTTTGCTAGGCCTTTGAAGTATTCTGGTAAATGCTGCTGTTTTTCTTCTGTGAGGTAGGCCATTTGTTTTTCCGTGTCCAGTTTGGCTCCTAGGAATATAATTTGTTGGGATGGTAGTAAGTTTGACTTCTGAATGTTGACTGTGTATCCCAAGGCCTGCAGTAGATGCATGACATAGTCCAAATTCCCTTTTAAGGTTTGTTTGTTGTCTTTTTGTATGAGACAGTCGTCCAAGTAGGGGTATATTTGAATACCCTGCAGTCTGCAGTGTGCCACTACTGATGCCAGGCATTTCGTGAACACTCTGGGCGCAGTAGATAAACCAAACGGCAATGCTGAGAATTGATAATGCTGTGTCCCTGCAAGAAATCTGTGGTATCTTCTGCAGCTTTGTCTGATTGGGACATGCAGGTATGCCTCCTTTAGGTCCACAGTGACCAGCCAAGACCCCTTGCCCAACATGGGAATAAGTTGCTGCAACGTCAGCATTTTGAACTTTGGCACAATGAGGAAAGTGTTTAGAGTTGACAAGTCCAGTATGGGTCTCCATTTGTTTTCTTTTCTTGGAACAAGGAACAGTCTTGAATAAAATCCCTGGCCTTGTTCCTGAGGAGGAACCCTTTCTATTGCTTTTATACTTAATAGCTTGGAAACTTGAGTGAGTGCCTCTGCCCTTTGATGATATGGCAGGTTTGGCATGTCTTGTTTTATTGGTAATGTGTGGAAGTGGAATATGTAACCTTTGTCTATCAAATCCAGAATCCAATTGTCCTTGGTTAAGATATGCCAGTTTTGTGAGAATAAGGCTAATTTTCCGCCCAAAGGTGCTTCTCTTTGAACCTTTGTAGGCGGTACGAAAGTCAAGTCATTGCGATTGTCCTTGTGGTGCAGCTGAATTGTCTGCGCCACTTCTTTGATTTGGAGGTTGCCATTGGCGTCCCCTGTAAGATCCTCGGTATTGCCCTCTACCTCGGGCACATCTTCATTTTTCCCCTTTGAAACTTGTCAGAGCCGGGGAAGGACCAATTCTTGGCGGGCCAGTTTCTGCTGAATCTGGGTGGCTGAACCTGAAGGAAATCCTTGACTGTCTGTACTGACTTTGCTTTTTCCTCTATGGATTTCAATACATCTTGTGCAGTAGCACCAAAAAGCTTTTGTTTTTCCAAAGGTGCATCCAGTAACTTTACTTTAACATTGTCAGGCAAAGACTGATCCTTCAACCAAGCATGTCTACGTATTACAGCCCCAGTCATAGCTGCCCTACATGAAGCTTCCAGTGCATCATAACCACACTGCAGAAAATGGTTATTAACCTGCTGAGTGTTATGAATATGATCCTGCAGTGCCTTTTTATCAATAGGCTCAGGAGAGGCTAACTTTTTCTGTAAATCATCCAGGAGAAAATCTTGGTACTGAAACATGTGAAAAAGGCAGTTAAGAGACCTCATGGCTAGGGTAGTAGAGGTATATACTTTTTTACCCCATCTCTCCAGGGACCTTGCTTCTCTGTCAGCTGGCAGTGGGTTTTTGGCAGAGGAGGAAGCCACTCCCTTGGGGCCCTGTGAAATAGTTTCTAGGTCCACAGAGTGAGCCTTAAAAAGGTGCTTGTGAGTGTCAGGGACCCTGTAATATCTGTCCGGCTTGACAGGAGCAGGAGGAAGAGAATCGGGGTTGGCACTGGAGTCAGAGAAAACATCATCCAAAACATCCATAACTGGAGAGATAGCCAAGGGTCTGTGCTGGGGAAGCTTGAGGAAAGTACGAAGCCTTTTCCTGGAGTCAGAGAATTCCTGACCCTGCCATTGAAAATGTTCCCTCATGGAATGCAGGACTTCACCAAGAGAGAAATCCTCTGGAGGGGAGGCAGAGGGAATTGATTCCTCAGCATCAGAGTCCTCATAGGCCTGGAAGTGTTCTTCTTGGGTATCAGAATGCTCAGAATCCCCAGAGGCTTCATCCGAGGAGAGGTCGTCCGCCTGCTCAGTTCTAGGCCTTTTTTCTGCAGGTGGCTGAGAACCCCCGTCCGGATGAGGCTGAGACCCCCTGATAAGGG
Organism: Protopterus annectens; assembly: GCF_019279795.1. Classification (NCBI taxonomy): domain Eukaryota; kingdom Metazoa; phylum Chordata; order Ceratodontiformes; family Protopteridae; genus Protopterus; species Protopterus annectens. The sequence continues at coordinate 1,119,689,957 of NC_056743.1, forward strand.
AAATAAGATCTGCAGCCAGAGACATGATCTGCTTATCAGATGAAGGGGCCTGGGGAGGTTTAGGATGGGCCTTGGCCTGGCTGGCGGCCTTAGCACGTGCAAAGGCCTTGATGGACATGGAAACAGGAGGCCTAGCAGCCCCACGTACAGGCGTTACCTTGTCCACAGGAATGGTGTCGGGTAGATCCAGAACTTCGGTTTCCAGAGGAAAATCCACAATCGGCACCGGAGAGATCTCAGAGACCGAAGGTCGTGTTAACGCTGTGTCGGCCTGGAGCGGTTGATTTACCACTTCCGAGGGGACCGGAGCGCTAGCAGAGGATTTAGGAGTAGCATCGGTAGTGGACGCGGACAGAGGATTTCGGTCCCGGTCCTTGCGTTTTTTAGCAGATTGGGTTGTCTGTTGATCCGCCGGCATGATATACGCAAAGGATTCACCGAAAAAGTCCTCGGCGAATTCTGCCCGGCGCCTGAGTGCGCACTGATTAAAGCAAGCACAGGCCGAGACGTCATGGTCTGGGCCCAGGCAAGGAAGGCAGAGAGAATGGAAGTCCTTATGAGGTATTTGTTTACCACAAGACAAACAATTATTAACTTTCTCAATTTGTTCCGACATCGGCCGAGGCAAGAATAAATGTTCCCCAACAGGGTACTTAGCTTTTAGATTACTTTGGTACTGAAAACACAGGAGCTGACCGACCGGCACTTGCGAACTGCTTCTGCTTCGGGCACGGCGTGGCAAGAAAGACTGAAGATGGTGTCGGCCGATGCCTTTATACTCCAGCCGTTGTGACGTCGGAGAGGAGGCGACACCAGCCGACGCCGGACCCAGACTTTGGAATTCGGACGACCGAGGGCTGCCTGAGGCAGGACAACCCATATGTTATGACTGCAGTTGTATTCTTGAAGGACATCAGGAGCATCCAATAATTTAGCCTTTACTTGTTCAGGCAAATTTTGTTCCTTTAGCCATGCATGCCTTCTAATAACTGTGCCAGAGGCCGCAGCCCTACAAGAAGCCTCCAAGGCATCAAATCCACAGTGTAAACCATGCTTCCCAACTTGTTCAGTGGCATGCAATAAGTCATGTAATTCCTTATCATCTGCACAGGCAGAAATGGAAGTAAGCTTTTGTTTTAAAAGAGACAAGAGAAATTGCTGGTATTTAAACATATGAAACTGACAGTTTAAGGCCCTAATGGACAAAGTAGCAGAAGTGTACACCTTTTTGCCCCATCTCTCTAAGGATCGAGAATCCTTTTCAGTAGGAATGGGATTTTTGGCAGAAGCGGCCTTAACTCCCTTAGGACCCTGAGAAATGGTTTCAGGGTCAGTATAAAAACTGATGGGAATCAGGAACCCTGTAATATCCATCAGGCTTAACAGGAGCAGGAGGAAGAGAGTCAGGGGTTAAGTTAGCCTCCGAAAAGGCATCATCCACAATATCCAAAACAGGAGGAATAGCCAGGGGTCTATGTTGGGGAAAAAGAAAATCCCTCAGTCTTTTCTTAGATTCAGAGTACTCCTGTCCTTCCCAGTGGAAATGTTCCCTCATTTCATGCAAAGTTTGCCCAAAAGAGAAATCCTCAGGGGGAGAAGCTGAAGGAATGGATTCTTCAGCATCAGAATCCTCATAAGGAGGGAAAGAATATTCCTGATCAGAAGAAGAAACTGAAGTAACAGAAGCTTGATCAGAGGAATCATAATAAACATCCTGCCTTGGCCTTTTATCTGGAGGGGGATGTGAACCCCTAATCATAGTAAGTAAATCTTTTGCCATCTTGAGTAACTGTTTCTGTGACTTGGGAGCCGGTTCAGAGGAGGCCTGTGTTGTAGTCTTTGCCTTTGTCTTTGGCTTTGCCTTTATTAGAAGCTGTCCGAAGGTCTTGCAACAGAAATATTTAAAGGCCTGGTTGGCTCCTCATGAGAGTCCGTTTCAGCAGTCTGTTCTGAAATGGCCAACAGGGGCTGCAAAAGCGCCTCACTGACAACGGCCGAACCTGAAGCTGGCTCCGCTTGTGCGCTATCATCAGATTTGGACCTCGGAGGACTGTCTTTATCCTTGCGACGTTTGTGAACTCCAGTAGCCGGAACCGTATCAGATGACATTTTGTAGTTAAAGCGCCTACCGAAGTAATGAAAAGCAAAATCGTACCTTTGCTTAATAGTACGTTGATTGAATCTAGCACAAAACCGACAACTAGCTATGTCGTGGTCAGGGCCTAAGCAAGGAATACAGTAAGAATGAAAATCCTTATGAGGTATTTGCTTCCCACATGAAATACAATTATTAACTTTTTCTGACATCGGAGTGGAGCAAGAAAAAAAAGTTTCCCCAACGGGGTACTTAGCTTTGAGTGGAGAAGAAAATCTTCGGACTGAAGTATATCAGAAAATATAGTCAGGAGTCAGCCGACCGGCACTTGCGATCTGCTATCACCGCACGGCAAGAAAGATTGGAGAAGATGGCGTTGGCTGTCAGCTTTGTACTCCTGACGCTCCGACGTCAGGGAGCATGGTTGAACAGCCGACGCCGGACCCAGACTTTGGGATTCTGGCCGACCGGGGGCTGCCTGCCGGCAGGGGAGAACCCTACAGTCATGACTACAACAGTGAAACACGATGAACATCAGATGGGTTATCCTGCCGTCAGGCAGGTCCTCGGTTGGCCGAATTCCAAAGTCTAGGTCCGGCGTCTGTTGTCATCACTTCCTCCCTGAAGTCAGTGTGACAGGGGTATAAAAGAGGCAGCCGACGCCATTTTCTTCAGTTTTTATTGCCCCAGATGTCAGGTGCCTCCAGAAGGAAGGCAAACATAATGTTATGCAAAAATGCAATGTTGATAAATCAAAAACAGTAGTTGCAAGCAAATACACCATAAAAGAATACCCCAAAAGGTTATATGAAAGGGGTTTCTCATGAGGCCTGTCCTAAGAGGGGTTGGAGGGAGGGAAACCTGGACTGCAGCTGTATGAACACTCGAACATCTACATTTATGGTAGGTACAAAACTGTACTATGTTCATCGTGCATACAGCTGCAGTCATAACAGATGGGAAGAATCCCAAAGCTAAGTAAGGGTGGTTGGCACTAAGTGGAACTAGGAGGGGCTAGGATGCCCTGCAGGACTGCTGTGGCAAAGCCCGCTCTAGATTTAGAGTATAGTGGGAGGTGATAGTGCTTTGAGAAAGTGTGGCTGCTTCCAAAATATCCTTGGTAGGGACCCCCCTGAGGAAGGCGTCAGAGATAGCTGTGGCTCTGGTGGAGTGGGATCGGATGCATGCAGGCACAGTTTTTCCATGAAATGAGTAACAAAAGCGTATGCAGTGGGCTATCTATTTTGAAATTGTCTGTTTGGAAATAGCCTTTCCTTGAGCAACTGCAGCATAGGACACAGAGTTGCTCAGATTTCCTGAATGGCTTAGTCCTGTCCAAATAATAACGAAGTTGTCTGTGAATGTCCAAGGAATGTAGTAGTCTTTCCCCTTCGTTTTGTGGATTAGGATAAAAGGTAGGCAAGTGGATAGTCCAATTCAAAGCTACACTGGATACTACCTTTGGCATAAAGGTAGGGTTGGTTCGTAAGGAAACTCTATCCTGATGGAAAATGATGAATGGTTGCACAGCCATGAGGGCCTGTAGCTCTGAAACCCTGCAAGCTGAGGTGATAGCCAGAAGAAAGGCCGTTTTCCATGACAAGTACTGTAACTCTGATGAAGAAGCTGGCTCGAAGGGAGGAAGGGTCAGCTTTTCCAATATGAAGTTGAGGTCCCAAGCAGGGACTGGTAGTTTCCTTGGGGGTTTTATATTCTTTGCCCTTCTGAGGAACTGCCTTAAGAGAGGATGAGAGAATAAAGGAGGATCTGTGTTGTATTGTGCAGAAATGGCTGAAGCGTGGATCTTGGAGGAGAAGGAAAGTCCATTGTTTAACATCTCAGCTAGGTACTGTAAAATTTGAGGTATATTTATTACCCAAGGATTCTGTCCCTTCTTTTGATTCCAGGCACAAAATCGTATCCATTTTGCGGAGTAGGCCTTTCTAGTAGAAGGTCTTCTGGCCTCCAAGATGACATCCTGCACCTCCTTGGAGAGGAGAAACTGTTGGGAAATCAAGGAATTCTCCATGCAGCTAGATTTAGAGTTTTGAGATGCTGTGAAGAGTTTTATAGTTGTGCTGGGACAACAGAAAAGGGACTAGAGGTAGGATCCATGATGGGGAATGTGTCAGGCTCTTCAGGAGCGGATACCAGTGTTGCCTTAGCCAGTCTGGAGCAATGAGAATCATTTTCGGCCTCTGCTCTGGCTTTTAATAGAACCTTGGGCAGCAAAGGAAGAGGTGGGAAGGCATAGACTGTCAATGTTGCCCAACTGAAGGAAAGTGTGCCCACTTTCCAGGCCTGTGGATGATAGGTCCTTGAACAAAATTTTTTCAACTGGCAGTTTCTGTGGGTAGCCAAGAGATCTATGTCTGGCTGTCCCCATGCCCGAGTTACCTTTGTGAAAATTTCTGCTTAGATTGTCTGCCAGTGTGTTTTCCTTCCCTGGCAGGAATTGTGCCTGTAGTTGAATTTTCAATTCCAGTGCTGTGTTTCATAGGGTCATGGCTTGCCTGCACAGGGGGTATGAATGAGTTCCCCCCTGTTTGTTTATGTACCACATCACTGTGGTGTTGTCTGTCCGTATCAATAGCTGGCCTGGATGCAGTAGGTCTTTGAAGGTCATAATAGCCTTTTGCACGGCTAGCATTTCCTTTTGGTTGATGTGAAGCAGCTTCTCTTTTCGTGCCCATTTTCCCTGAATGCATTGATCTGTCATGTGTGCTCCCCAGGCGTAGTCTGAGGAGTCTGTTGTGATGATTTGAGTTGCTTGAGGTACACAGAAAGTTAGACCTGTGTTTCTTTGGCAAGCTTGAGCCCACCACCAAGGGAGCCCGCAGGATTTTTTGCAGGGGGGTGCAAACCCAAGCCCCGCCCACACGGCCCACCCCCTCTGCTGCCATGCCCACTCAGCCCCACCCCCACCCCTGCCCACGCAGCCATTCCAGTGTCCCAATACTTGGCTATTTTTCCCCATTTGTCATAGACACTGTTCAAATCTCCCAGTGTGCATACTGTTTTATGCTTTACTTCTACAATGATTACAGAAATTTGGATTTCATTTACAACTTTTATTTCAAATTTTATAGCACAAACACTGATAGACATTTACTAAACCTAAACAAAGCAATAGTCTTACAATGAAAAGAGACTTAGCATTAAAACTTCTCTACCTTTGAAACCCACACTCACCAAACAGCATTGAAACCCGCATTCAAAGAAAATGCATCTGGCCAGTGGCAGGGTAAGTTTACCTTTGGGCTGTTTTCAAATCATAGACTCCTTGCACACATTTCTAGAACCATGCAAAAATTATTTGATTCACCTTCCTGACTGTATTAATTATACTATATAATAATTGAATTATATCCCTTGTATAATACAGCACCACTTGATAGAGTGTGTTTTAAATTTATAGTTCTGAACATTTTTCCTTTAAGCAATGAAACAAATCATATGAACCAATAATGACAACCTGCCCAATTCAGAACATTTCAACCATAAAGGGACACTCTACTCAAACTTCTGTCATACAATCCACCAATATCAATCAATATGCAGAATCTTTGCAGAAGTAAAACTCATCTGAATAATTCCACATTAAAGAGATCTGAAACCAGTGAAGAGGTTGTTGCTAGAAAATAACTTTATATTCAGTGTTTCATCTACAAATTCACTGCCTTCTGCCCTTGAAAAATAAATTGCCTATGTTATATTAAAAAAATGGTAAGCTCTTAATATTGCAATAGGGAATGACTGACAAACCAACATGTTCATAGGCATCTCATACAAAGGAGGGCACACATAGTAAAGAACTCCTATTTCCCCCTTAAAATGCATCAAATACTCAGCAACTGAAAGGGCATGCAATACTACCACTTCATCTGCTTGGTGTGGGAGTAGCATCCACAGCCTTCTGCACCAAAGGCAATTATGGTACTAACACTGCTTTCAAATTCTACAGCAAACAGTGACTACCATTAGCTAAACAAAACAGTTAATTGCACTTAGTACGAGCAACAGTAAATTTCTCTTCCCTTGAAACTCATTCCTAATGCCTTACTCTCACATCCTATATTTTTGCTGTCATAACACTATTCAATGTTCTTTAAGCACTCTGTAAATGTGGGTATTAGTTCCTTCAATAATTTAATCTCCAGTTACTAATAAATCATTTCTTACCCAACTAATTTTTCACCTATTATTCAGTACTGTTTGATATTCCAATTCTATAAAAGCATAATCTTCATTACAGTTAGTCTTATCAACCTCACCATTTTACCACCTACATCACTTGCTTGTAAGGATACAATTCTCTTCTAGTTGCCCTTTGAATCCTCAATCTGCTGAGAATCCTGAATTGCAAGTGTGTCATCTGTAGCATCAAGTTTGATACAGGTTAAGTGAGCTATACTAGTAGAGGGCACTTCCTTTCCTTAATGTGTGCTACTTGCACTTTGCTAAACATGATTTATCATCAGCCTAGTAATTAAAATACGTAAGAGTTTGCCAAGTTGTGCCAACTGCACAAGTAAAACCATCCTCAGCAAGTCCAAATTTATTACCAACAGTAGTAAGCAAACCCATCTTCTTACATGAGGAACACAAGTCTCCAAAGTTATAATGTACTGTACCTTAATATACACAAAGCATTTAGTACATTGGACAAGATATGTAATACTTCAGCAAATCAATCAATGATGCACATTTAAAGGATGCATTTTCAGTGAAAACAATTAAAAGTAAAGAATTATAAATCAAAAATATATAAATCAATAGCAGAATTCACAGACTTTTTAACAACTAGGAAATGTAAGTCAAATTGTATGAAGGAATCACAATATAGAATTTAATATAAAATAAAGTGCACTGAACTAACCTTTTATTCTGACCTACAGCACCAGTTTTGCATGTGACACTGCTAAACATCTATAACTACTTGAGCTCGCAAACACTTGTGGTCATGGCTCAAGTTAAACATCACTTTGGCATAAGGTACGGAGTGTCATACCTACAATCTGTACCAAGTTATAACTAGCTAGGCTCTTTATAAGCAGAAACACTCTAGCACTTCAATCTGTCCCTTTCTTCCAACAAATAGTTAAAGAATCAGAGATAAAAAAATAAAATATATCACATAAAGGATACTCCTACCAAGCAGTTAAACAGAAAACCACAAAACATTGAATGGCTAAAGATACAGTCTGCTCATCATGCAACCATTGTTATCTTTTTTGTTGTAAACTCCATGGACATATCAAAGTACACACTCAATTAACACATACTTCTAACTATTAAGAATGACAAAACATCTACATATAAATTTCATATTTCTCTCTTTCTACAAAAAACACACTCAAATACATTAAAGATGTAACACTGACAATGAAGAACAAAGTTTTTTGCCTTTAATTTTTATATTGCATCCTCACTAGTTTTGTTTGCACTCAGTTTTATCCTGTTATGGTTTCTATATTTATTTCCTTCCACCAAAGTAAGTAATTAACATCTCACCTTATCTCAGTACACATCTTTAAGACCTCAGACTTAGCTAATGCATCATATTCCCATTCAGTCTTCAGTGTAGTATATCTTCAAGACTGTGCAAAGGAAATGTCTACGAATTTCTAGATGCTATGAGTTTCTTCCAGAACTGTGCCAAAGAACAGGATCTCTCAAGAACCATACTCAGATTAGCATTCCCCTCTAGAACTGTACTGCAGCAAAAGACGCTACTTCACAGGGATAGCTGAGCGCTGATCTTTAGTGTCCCCCATGTGTACAACTACTTTGTGTCATAAATTTCAACAGACTTTCAGCAGAGTAAAAATTCAAGAAACCAGTCCAGTGAGAGTGCATCTTCCACTGTATTATCTGCTTCTCTATATGATGCACAAGAGCTAAAAGCCTTTCTCTAGCACATGATCAACTACATCTTTCAGACATACTAAGACTTCTCAGTTTTAAAGATCTTATTTTGCTAGTCTCATTGCAAACCCATTTCATTAACCCGTACTACCACACCTCAATTCAATGCTTCTTTTTATACAATGGCTTCACAGATTCTGTACTCTGTTGCCATACTAACGGGTTTACAGATCTCCTTTTACAGTATTAGTTTTCCTGAAACATTGGATACTCTTTCATATTCACTATAATAGTTCTACATGGCTGCACTTATAACTACATTGCATAGCAAAGGCCATTACAGTACTCATAACATTATATTTTAATGGCCACTACAGTATGCATAACTACACTATCCTACACTGTAGTGATTAATATAACACAGAGACACATGTTTTTAAACAGCCAGACAAGTAATAATTACATCATGGCAGGATGGAAAAAAATCATAGCAAATCAATGTTCCAATTACTCAGCACAAATTTAATCACAAAGTAAACTACATTCCTAAATTCATATAATGTTAGCCCTTAAAAAAGTTGCAATGAAGTTATTTTAAACTTAAAAGACTTTAGTCTACATCTCAAGAAATTCACGTTTCTGGTGTGACTGATCAATCTGGAAAGAATATGTGCAACTTTCACAAAGTCGATTGCTTTTTTTATCATTTTAAAAAATAAGTATTTTTCAATGTCATTGCTGTCACCAGGGAGACTAACAACCTATGATCGACAATTCAAAAAGTGGCTCTGAGGAAAGCAACTATAAAGCACGCAAACTTCTACGCATACAGGACTTTGAACTAGTAGAATCTATACACAAAAGCTACATCAAAAGCTACATCACTGAGGAAATTTACTTTGGCAGTTAATTAATCTGCGTTTTACAGAAATACACTCTATCCTTCTGGTGTTAGCTTTGACCGAGGTAAAAACTTGAGCCTACCCAGCCTTCTTAAGAAGACTTTAAGCTAGTGTCCACATTTCAGTGTTCAAACTACTGCCGGCACAAGAAAAAGAGAAGTGGCTTGCCTAGGCCGATTAACAATGTTAACGCAGACAACATCGCTTACCTCTCTGTGGCGAGAAGCTATGAAGGAAGGTCTCTAAGTGCCACAGCTGGAAAACTCATTGCTCCTACCTTTGTGGAATCCTTCTCTGCTCCTGAAATGACTTGCTTGCTCTGATTCTAACGGCAATACCCTCTTTCTGGACACAACACAACATCTCTGCTGGCGCCCATCTGAAATTCAAATTCCGCGCGCGAATGTGGAAGATGAAGACGTAAACAATCGATCGCCACAGTCAGTAACATTCTCATAGGGCTCTTATACTCAAAATCACCAAACAATGTTTCTTATCAGGGCAAACTCTACATTAACATTTAAAGAGTGGATTCTCAATTCCGATGCCAGTGTGACCCCTGATCAGTCTGGTCTTGATAACACTGATGGTATTGCCACCAGGGAGAGTGTCAAAGGCAGCAGTTTCAGGGCCAAACTTGCTGTCAGCAAGAAAATGGGACCTGAAAGGAACCTGTTGAATTAAGTCTAGGACCACTAACAGAAATATCTGGAAGCTAACTCACTAGACTCACCTTGATGCTAGCAGGGGAGGAAGCCTGAGACCACATGCATAATGCATACATACAGGCACACATACCCACCATACCTCTCAATGTCTTAACACAAGAAATCTGGACAAAGCCGGTTGTGATGTTGGAGACAAAGGCCCAAAACTATGGACACATTTAGAAAATTGCTAGAAAAACAGGATTTGTGTTAGAATGCATTTTCTGAATGATATGAAGTCTGAAACTGAAATGCATGTCATTATTTAATGACTTTAATCCTTAGTTCAACTCAGTGATTTGTCAAAAAACAAAAACAACATTTTTTATGAGGAACAGACCAAAAATATAAGGCTAAAATCTGGACATTCTGTGAAAATCTGTACAGTTGAGAGGTATGACACATACAACCACCTACTTCCTTGGAAAGTGGACAGAACAAGTTTTGCATTAGTATACATTTTCTGATGGATATGAAGTCTAAAGCTCAAATGTCTGGTATTATTTTCTGACTTCAGTCCTCAATGATTTGCCAGTAAAACACAATTTTATGAGAAACAAATAAATGAAAATAGGAGGCAAAAATCTGGATAATTGCGAGGAATGAACCCTCCCCCTACACACACTCCCACCTCCCTCTTACTTACAGACACACACACACGGCTGAATAAAGGTCCTTTCGGCTTGTTCAGTTCTCTTGAAATGTTATTTTGGTTCTGAAATAAATCAGATTTGACGAGGGCAGAGGCATACAAATCACAAATTTGATCAGGTGGACAAGGATGAATTTAAGATGGCCACCTTGTAGTCAGAGAAATGGAGATGATAGTGACTTGGAGGTAGATAATCTGTTCCCAAGATATACATCAGGGATCGCTACTGCCCTACCCACTGTATGTGTTTCAGCTATTCTTCCTGTTTATAAGAACCTGCACCAGTGCCCTTCTGGGCTCTGGCATCTTACTTCATAGGCTCAGTGTCATATACTAGGCTAATGACCACCAGGGTCTTTATAAGCCTAGCTGTGCAATCCAACCCAGTTGTGTCCCTGTATAACATGGGTGTTTATTCGGAGGGGTATGCTAGTTAGGAAGATTCTCCATTTCCCATTCATTGGTCAAGGTTAGACTAAAATAGGGTTAGGGATAGGCTCTGCATCACATGGATGGGGATCATGTCCTGCATCCTTGTGGCCTGTTAGAACAAACTGGTAACAGCTGCACAGCACATGTTGTAGTGGCTTCTTTATAATCATCTAATTTTGCCTCTATGACTACTGCTAATTGCACTGCCTAGCCTTGAACTCTTTAGTCTGAGGGCCTAATAGCAATGATTTTGCTGGAAGGCTGACACAGTTCGAGATGGGGTCTGTCTCATTGTACTGCTCCATGGATTCTCCTGCCCATTCCCCATTCCCATTCCATGTGGTGGACAGACAGACAAGTATCCACCCACTGTCAGCTTCTGTAATTATCCTCCTACCTTGAAATGATGGTTTGCATAAACTTTTCTAGTTATTAGCTTTAAATATTAAAGAAATCTGAATACTAATTTAACAGGAAGAATGAATACCCACTAAGCCCAGAAAAAAGTTCCATCTACAAAATGCTCTCAAAATTGTTCGAATGAGGTTGCATCACATCAAAAATACACTTTTTAAAAAGCATTCTCTTACATATTTTTTGTATGTTACAAAGAAATTGTATGAAATTAACTTTCAAAATAAGGGGGAGGTAAAGCAGACAACCAAGTGATATGCCAAGCCAAGCAAGTCCAGCACTGAATTCATTATCATCAAATATTAAAATGCACTACAATATTCATCAGAATTCCAGAAAATGCATCACTATATTTTTCAGTATTATTATTCTCAAATGCCTTAGGCTTAATGATATCTACCTAGTCAACAAAATGAAATAAAAGAAATGCTTAGGTTTAAAAAAACTGTCATGCTGCCTCACTGTTCATAGAAACAGATGGTTTTAGAGCGTGTGATTTGATACATTATACCATGGAAGCTGTTATAAAAATGTTCCAACTGTTATACCTCTGTCTTACCTTGTACCTAATTAGGACAAATAGAAAGTAATGGTCAATTAAACCCCTTTGTACAGGCAGCAAGAGAAAAATAACCCATCAAATTGCACTTTAAAAAATAAACATTACCCCATGCCACTTTACTGCTCTTCACTTAACTTCAAAACAAGTTAGAAACTCAGGACAGGTATCAGTCAATTAGATTCTTGTATATGATCAGTTCACACATTACTGTTAAATATAGTTAAAATATAGTAATGATGAATTGCTGGCTAAAATTAAATCCATAAGCTAGCATATTTTTATCCACAATGGAGAACAAGTGTGTAACTTATGTCCCAACTTCAGCCAACTTGTGAATCACAGCAGAATCAAAGTTATATACACATGGGTAACGTTAGCTAAGATAATCAACCAGTAACTGTATTAATGGGAAACTTCTCATCTCCAACACCACAAAAAGAGAAATAGAATTATCTTGGTGTACAATAAGTATGGATCACCTGGAATGTCATAGGTGATCCTTGGGGCAAAGCTTACAAATAAAAGGAATAAAAGTATCCCCATTAATTAAACACACTGAGCAGACCTAATATCTTCCCTACATCTCCCTCAATGGCATACATGTCATATAATACATTCCTGTCAGAATCACATAATCAAAAAGGCACTTTAAACTATAAAGGATACCAAAAACTTAAACTATGTAAGTATTCAATTTGTAGAAAATTTTGACTGATCTAAGCAGAAAATATACTACTACAGCTAAAAACCACGCAAATAAAAATAAACATTTTCAAACATTGTCCCTATTTCTGTCCAACTTACTCATACCTTCCCACTTAAAGTAGTGTTTTCTGAAGAAGTAAAAAAAAAAAATCTAACCATGTTTTTTAATCGCAGGGCTCATCTTCATTCAGGATCCCTTAAAAAATAAAGATTGCAGTGCCTTCTTTGGACCACTTCAGACTTCATCCTCATGTCTTGTACTCGCGCACATACACACACAACTTCCCATGAACGAACTGAACACTCGTTGACAATAAAGCCGCTCTGCTGTATTTAAAATTGCGCGGGCGACCGGACCGGAAGAACAGTGATGGTACATGCCGTTCTTACAGACGAAGGCCCTTAAAAAAAAAAAACTTTTTTTAAATTAAACTAAATTAAATGTGACAGCCCCAAAAGTGCTGCCTGCCTATGCCCCTCCCCCAAGCTACGCCACTGACACAGACAGAGAAGTTGAAAACAGTTTTTTTTTTTTTTTTAAAGAAAATCAATCTCCCGCCGGCTATCCAGTTCCAGGGGGGTGCAAGTGCACCCCCTTGCACCTGCCTGCGGGCGCCCTTGCCCACCACATAAATTCATTTTGAAGGCATGGAATGAGTGGTATAATTGCTTCCAAGCTGTGGCTGTGTTGAGACCATAAGTTTTTTAGGTACCATTGAAGTTTCCTCATATGCAGCTTTGCACATGGGATTAGTAGGATGCAAGATGCCATGAATCCCAGAGCCTGCAGGACTTTCCTTGCAGTTAGCCTGGTGTAAGTTGCCATTTTTCTAAAGTATTGAGACAGTTGCCCTTGCTCGTCTGGCGTGAGGTAGGCCATCTGGGTGGTTGTATCCAAGCTGGCACCCAGGAAAATTATTTGTTGAGAGGGTATTAGTTTTGATTTCTTTTTGTTGACTGTGTATCCCAGGAAGTTCAGTTTTATTACAAATGCCAAGTGCTGCAGTAGTATGTCCTTGCTGTCCGCTTGATCAGGCAGTCGTCCAGATATGGGTAGATTTGTATCCCTTGTAGTCTGCAGAAGGTGATTACTGATGCCAGGCATTTCGTAAACACTCTGGGTGCAGTAGATAAGCCAAAGGGCAATGCAGAGAACTGGTAATGGGTTGAACCTGCAAGAAATCTGAGGTATCTTCTGCAATCTTGTCTGATAGGGACATGCAGGTATGCCTCCTTGAGGGCCAATGTTACCAGCCAAAACTCCTTCCCCAGCATGGGAAGAAGCCGCTGTAATGTGAGCATCTTGAATTTTGGCACCTGTAGATATGTGTTTAGGATGGATAGGTCTAAGATAGGTCTCCAATGGATAGGTCTAAGATAGGTCTCCAATCTTTGTCTTTCATTGGTACCAGGAATAGTCTGGAATAAAATGCTTGACCTTGTTCTTTTGCAGGTACCTCTTGAATTGCTTTCATGTCCATGAGAGCTGAAATTTGTTTTTGTGCCTCTGCCCTTTGATTTTGTGGCAGGTTTGGCATGCCTCTCATTTTTGGAAGGGTGCGAAAGTGGAACCTGTAGCCTCTGTCTATAATGTCCAGAATCCATTTGTCTTTTGTAACAATATGCCAATTTTTTGAGAATAATGTCAGTTTTCCGCCCAGAGGTGCAGCCATTAAAGCTTTGCTTGGCAGGTGTAGGGGGGAAGTCATTGTGTCGGTTTTCTAAAAGACTGTGATCCATCTTCTCCACTTCTTGGGGTTGATGCTTGCCACCCTCTGGCTCAAAGATCCCCGAGGTTGCCCTCTACCCCTTGGACGCCTGTATCTGCCCCTTTGAGGTCTGTCCGTAACTGGAAAGGACCAATTTTTTGAAGGCCAGTTTCTGCTAAAACGTGGAGGCTGTACCTGCAGGAAATCTTTCACTGTTTGCATTGATTTTGCTTTTTCCTCCATTTTCTTTAGCACCTCCTCTGCTTTAACACCAAACAATACATCTTTTTGAAGAGGTGCATCTAATAATTTAGCTTTGACATGATCTGGTACGGTTTGCTCTTTGAGCCAAGCACGCATACGTATAACAGACCCCGTAACAGCAGCTCTACATGAGGCCTCTAAAGCATCAAAACCACACTGCAAGGTATGTTTACCCACTTGCTCTGCACCATGCAACAAATCCTGCAACTCTTAAATCTGGTTGTTCTGGTTGTGTCATCTTGTTTTTCAGCTGAGATACCACAAACTGTTGATACTTTAACATATGGAACTGACAGTTTAATGCCCTCATGGTTAAAGTGGCCGAGGTGTACACCTTTTCCCCCCACCTTTCTAAAGATCTGGAATCTCTCTCTGAAGGTAATGGGTTTTTAGCAGTAGAGGCCTTAATTCCCTTGGGACCCTGTGAAATAGTTTCTGGGTCAGCAGTATGGCTTTTATATAGGAACTGGTGAGAATCAGGAACCCGGTAATACCGGTCTGGTTTAACAGGAGCTGGAGGCAAAGAATCAGGATTAAGGCTGGCTTCTGTGTACACATCATCCAATATATCTAAAACAGGAGGGATAGCCAGAGGCCTATGCTGGGGGAGCAGAAGAAATTCCCTGAGCCTTTTCTTGGAATCTGAGAAACCTTGACCTTCCCAGTGAAAGTGTTCCCTCAATGTATGCAGGGTTTCCCCAAAAGAGAAGTCCTCAGGGGGGGAGACCGAGGGAATAGACTCCTCTGCATCAGAGTCTTCGAATGGAGAATAGGCACAATCCTGGTCCTCGGATAGTTCTGAGGTAATAGAAGCTTGATCTGAGGAAGGGTAGTCTTCCTGCAATCTGGGCCTTTTGTCAGAGGGGGGTTGAGAACCCCTGATAAGAGTAATCAAATCCTCAGCCATTTTAAGAATCTGTTTTTTAGGCATGGTGCCTTGAGAGGGTATCTGAGGAACCTGTTTTTTGGTTTTCATGGCTGTTTTAGATTTAGTGAAGGCTTTAATAGAGAAGGAGGAAGGCCTGAAGACCCCTTGAGAAATGGCAGGCCTGTCTAAATTCTGAGTTTCCCCGTCAGGAGTGGCACTGGTATCTGTAGTAGGAATGGGGGCAGAGAAGCCTGCGACCTCGGGTACTGAAGACACCGGTAATGCATTGTCATCGCTACTCAGGGGCTGCGTAGGCACCTAGTTGAGTACCGGAGAACCGGTAGTCTGCCTTAGCGTGGTATCAGTAGGTGGAGCGACCTCGTATGCCGGTCCTTATCTTTACATTTCTTGCTCGAAACTGTCGCAGTATCCGACATAATATAATTAAATTTTTTGCCAAAGAAGTGGAGGGCGAACTCCGCCCGACGCTTAATAGTGTGTTTGTTGAATCTAGCACAAAAACGGCAGGCCGAGACGTCGTGGTCTGGGCCTAAGCAAGGTATACAGTAAGAGTGGAAATCCTTATGCGGTATTTGCTTCCCACATGAAATGCAATTATTAACTTTGTCGGACATCGGTCTGAGGCAAGAAAAGTTTCCCCAATGGGGTACTTAGCTTTCAAGAAGACTTCAGCTGAAATACTTTCGTAAATCTCAGGAGCTGGCCGACTGGCACTTGCAAAAGTACAGTTTTTTACCTACCATAAATGTAGATGTTAGAGTGCTAATACAGCTGCAGTCATAACAGATGGGTTCTCCTGCAGTCAGGCGAGTCCTCGGTCGGCCAAATTCCAAAGTCTAGGTCCGGCGTCTGTTGTCGTCACTTCTTCCCTGACGTCAGTGCGACAGGGGTATAAAAGAACCAGCCAATGCCATTTTCTTCAGTTTTTCTTGCCCCAGATGTCAGGTGCCCCCAGAAGGAAGGCAATACATAAATTTGTGTAATAAAGCAGTGCAATATAATCAAAATACAGTAGTTGCAAGCAAATACACCATAAATGAATACCCCAATCAGGTTGTATGAGGATGTGTTAGCCTATAGGCCTGTCCCAAGAGGGGAAGGAGGGAGGGAAACCTGGACTGCAGCTGTATTAGCACTCGAACATCTACATTTATGGTAGGAACAAAACTGTACTATGTTCATCGTGCATACAGCTGCAGTCATAACAGATGGGTAGAATCCCAAAGCTAAGAAAGGGGTGGTAGGCACTAGGTGGAACTAGGAGGAGCCAGGATGCCCTGCAAGGCTGCAGTGGCAAAGCCTGCTCTAGTTTTGGAGTATAATGGTAGGTGGTAGTGCTTGGAGAAGATATGCACAGAACTCCAAGTGGCTGCTTCCAAAATATCTTTGGTAGGAACTCCTCTGAGGAAAGCTGCAGAGGTAGCTGTGGCCCTTGTGGAATGAGATCTGATGCCTATAGGTACAGTTTTGCCATGAAAAGAATAGCAAAAGCGTATGCAGTGGGCTATCCATTTTGAGATGGTATGTTTCGAAATTGGCTTTCCTTGAGCTCCTACAGCATAGGACACAAAGAGCTGTTCTGATTTTCTGAAAGGTTTTGTTCTGTCCAGATAACGTAGTTGTCTGTGGATGCCCAAGGAGTGTAGTAATCTCTCCCCTTTGTTTTGAGGATTAGGATAAAAGGTAGGCAAGTGTATGGCCCGATTCAAAGCTACCCTGGATACCACTTTAGGCATAAAGGACGGGTTGGTTCGTAAGGAAACTCTGTCCTGATGGAAGATGATAAAAGGCTGCACAGCCATGAGAGCTTGTAGTTCTGAAACTCTACGAGCTGAGGTAATAGCCAGAAGGAAAGCTGTTTTCCAGGACAAATATTGCAGATCTGATGAGGCAGCTGGCTCAAAGGGAGGCAAGGTCAGTTTTTCCAGAATGAAACTGAGATCCCAAGCAGGTATTGGTTGTTTTCTTGGGGGTCTTAGATTCTTAGCCCCTCTGAGGAACTGTCTTAAGAGAGGGTGAGAGAATAAGGGTGGATCAGTGTTGTATTCTGCAGAAAGGGCTGAGGCATGGATTTTGGAGGAGAATGAAAGTCCACTGCTTAGCAGCTCAGCTAAATACTGCAGTATTTGAGGTAAACTCACTTTTCCAGGATCCTGGCCCTTTTTCTCATTCCAGACAAAACAGTTTCCATTTTGAGGAGTAAGCTTTTCTAGTGGATGGCCTTCTGGCCTCCAAAATGACATCCTGCACCTCCTTGGTGAGTAGGGTCTGTTGTGATGCTAAGGAATCTTCCATGCGGCTAGATTGAGTGTTTTTAGCTGGCTGTGAAGAGTTTTGAAGCTGTGCCGAGTCAGAAGAGGCATTAGAGGCAGGGTCCATGGTGGGGAATGCATCAGGCTCCTCAGGAGTGGGTACCAGTGTTGTCTTGGCCAGTCCGGAGCAATGAGAATCATCTTTGGTCTGTCTGCTCTGGTTTTCAATAGAACTTTGGGCAGCAGAGGAAGAGGTGGGAAGGCATAAACTGTCATTGATGTCCAACTGAAAGAGAAAGTGTCCACTCTCCAGGCCTTTGGATGAAAAATCCTTGAGCAGAATTTTGTCAATTGGTGATTTGTGGGAGGCAAAGAGATCTATGTCTGGCCTTCCCCATGCTTGGATTATTTCTGTAAAAACTTTTGGATGCAACTTCCATTCGTGTGGTTCTGTCATATTTCTGCTTAGGTCATCTGCCAGCGTGTTTTCCTTGCCTGGCAAGAACTGTGCTTGTAGTTAGATTTGTAAGCCCATGGCCATGTTCCAAAGTGACATGGCCAGTCTGCATAGGGGGTATGAATGTGTTCCTCCCTGTTTATGTACCACATAACTGTGGTGTTGTCCGTTCTTAATAGTTGACCTGGTTGCAGAAGGTCCTTGAAAGCTATAATAGCATTTATTACTGCTAGCATTTCCTTTTGATTGATGTGAAGGTGCTTTTCTTTTTGGGACCATTTGCCCTGAATGCACCAATCTTGTCATGTGCGCCCCCCCAGGCGTAGTCCGAGGCGTCTGTTGTGATGACTTGATTTGCTTGACGCTTGCTGAATGGAAGACCTGCGTTTGTTTGGCATGCTCGAGCCAACCACAGAAATTCCTTTTGCAGACATGGAATTAGTGGTATTATCGTTTCCAAACTGTGACTGTGTTGAGACCATAGGTTTTTCAGGTACCATTGAAGTTTCCTCATATGCAGCTTTGCACATGGGATTAGTAAAATGCAAGATGCCATGAATCCCAGAGCCTGCAGGATTTGCAGTCAGCGTGGTGCAATTTGCTAGTGCTCTGAAGTATTGAGTTAGTTGCCCCTGCTTCTGTGGCGTGAGGTAGGCCATCTGGGTGTGTCCAAGTTGGCACCCAAGAAAATTATCTTCCGAGAGGGTATTAGCCTTGATTTCTTTTTGCTGACTGTGTATCCCAGAGAGCTCAACAACATTATCACACAAGCCAGATGTTTCAGAAAAATGTGCTTGCTGTCCGCTTTGATCAGGCAGTCGTCCAAATAAGGGTATATTTGTATCCCTTGAAGTCTGCAGTAGGCAATTACTGATGCCAGGCATTTCGTGAACACTCTGGGCGCAGTAGATAAGCCAAAGGGCAATGCAGAGAATTGATAATTGGTTGAACCTGCAAGAAATCTGAGGTATCTTCTGCAATTTTGTCTGATTGGGACATGCAGGTATGCCTCCTTGAGGTCCAATGTTACCAGCCAAGACTCCTTGCCCAGCATGGGAAGAAGTTGCTGTAGAGTGAGCATCTTGAATTTTGGTACGAGTAGAAATGTGTTTAGGATGGACAGGTCCAAAATAGGTCTCCAATCTTTTCCCTTCCTTGGTACCAGGAATAGCCTGGAATAAAAACCTTGACCTTGTTCGTGCGTAGGTACCTCTTGAATAGCTTTCATGTCTATGAGATCTGTAATTTGCCTTTGTGCCTCTGCCCTTTGACTGTGTGGCAGGTTTGGCATGCCTCTCATTGGAAGGGTGTGAAAATGGAATCTGTAGCCTCTGTTTATAATGTCCAGGATCCATTTGTCTTTTGTGACAATATGCCAATTCTTTGAAAATAATGCCAGCTTTCCTCCTAAGGGGGCTGCCATTTGAGTCTTGCTTGGCATGCAAAGGGGAAAGTCATTGGGCTTGCTTTCTGAATGATTGCGAGTTATCCTCACCACCTCTTTGTGTAGGAGCTTGCCATTGTCTGCCTCTAAACGATCCTTGGGATTGTCCTCTGCCCCTCGGGCGCCTGTATCTGCCTCTTTGGGGTCTGTCCGTGGCTGGAAAGGACCAATTTTTGGAAGGCCAATTTCTACTGAAACGCGAGGGTTGTACCCGTAGAAAATCTCTTACAGTTTGCATTGATTTAGCCTTTTCCTCCATTTTCCTTAATACCTCCTCAGCATTAGCACCAAATAATACATCCTTTTGAAGAGGGGCATCTAGTAATTTAGCTTGGACATGATCAGGCAAGGTTTGTTCCTTGAGCCAGGCATGTCTACGTATGACTGATCCTGTAACAGCAACTCTACATGAGGCCTCTAGAGCATCAAAACCACATTGTAAGGTATGCTTACCCACTTGTTCTGCACTATGCATCAAATCCTGCAACTCCTTCAAGTCTGGTTGCTCAGGTTGTGACATTTTACTTTTCAATTGTGATAACAAAAACTGTTGGTATTTTAGCATATGGAACTGACAGTTTAAGGCCCTCATGGTTAAGGTAGCCGAGGTATATACCTTTTTTCCCCACCTTTCTAAGGATCTGGAATCTCTCTCGGAAGGTAATGGATTTTTAGCAGTGGAGGCCTTAATTCCCTTGGGGCCCTGTGAGATGGTTTCTGGGTCAGCAGCATGGCTTTTGTATAGAAATTGGTGCGAGTCAGGAACCCTGTAGTACCGGTCAGGCTTAACTGGGGCTGGAGGCAGAGAGTCCGGGTTAAGGCAGGCTTCCGAGTAAACATCATCTAGGATGTCCAAGACAGGAGGTATAGCCAGAGGCCTGTGCTGAGGTAGTAAGAGAAATTCCCTAAGCCTTTTCTTGGAGTCTGAATAATCTTGGCCTTCCCAGTGGAAGTGTTCCCTTAAGGTATGCAAAGTTTCCCCAAATGAGTAATCCTCTGGGGGGGGGGTACAGAAGGAATGGACTCCTCCGCATCAGAGTCTTCAAAAGGGAAGTAAGAATTTCCTGATCATCAGAGTGCTCTGAAATAATGGAGCCCTTATCAGAGGAGGGGGATTCTTCCTCCACTCTGGGCCTTTTGTCCGGTGGGGGTTGAGAACCCCTGATAAGAATAATTAAATCCTCAGCCATTTTAAGCATCTGCTTTTTAGGCATGGGGCCTGGAGATGGGCCCTGTGTAGCTTGTCTCAGAGTGCATGGCTGCTTTAGACTTAGTGAAAGCCTTTATGGAGAAAGAAGAGGAAGGTCTGAAGACACCTTTAGTGGAGGTAGACCTGTCCACATTTTGAGGTTCAACGCCAAGAGTGGCTTCGGTATCTGTAGTCGGGGTGTGGGCCGAGGAGCCTGCGACCTTGGGCACATGAGACACCACCAATAAAGTGTCGTCGGTAGTCAGGGGCTGCGTAGGCGCCTCACTGAGAACCGGACCACGTGTAGTCTGCTTTGGCGTGGTGTCGGTAGAGGCCGCGGACCTCGTGGGTCAGTCCTTATCTTTGCGTTTTTTTAGACAAAACTGGAGTCGGAGTATCAGACGACATAATATAGTTAAATGTTTTTCCTAAATAATGCTGGGCGAACTCCGCCCGACGCTTAATGGTGCGTTTGTTGAATGTAGCACAAAAGCGACAGACCGAGACGTCGTGGTCTGGCCCTAAACAAGGTATACAGAGGGAATGGAAATCCTTATGCGGTATTTGCTTCCCACATGAAATACAATTATTAGCTTTGTCTGACATCGGTCTGAGGCAAGAAAAGTTTCCCCAACGGGGTACTTAGCTTTCAAGAAGACTTCGGTTTCAAAATTTTCGTAATTTCAGGAGCTGGCTGACCGGCACTTGCGAACTACTTCTGCTTCGGGCACCGCGCGGCAAGAAAGACTGAAGAAAATGGCGTTGGCTGGTTCCTTTATACCCCTGTCGCACTGACGTCAGGGAAGAAGCGACGACAACCAACGCCGGACCTAGACTTTGGAATTCGGCCAACCGAGGACCCGCCTGATGGCAGGAGAACCCATCTGTTATGACTGCAGCTGTATGCACGATGAACATCCGACAACCAAAGACGTCGTGGTCTGGGCCTAGGCAAGGAATACAATAGGAATGGAAATCCTTGAGGTATTTGCTTCCCACAAGAAATACAATTATTAACTTTGTTTGACATCAGTCAGAGGCAAGAAAAAAGTTTCCCCAACGGGGTACTTCGCTTTATAGAAGACTTCGGCTGAAATTCTGTTCAGAAATCTCAGGAGCTGGCCGACCGGCACTTGCGAACTGCTTCTGCTTCGGGCACCGCGCGGCAAGAAAGACTGAAGAAAATGGCGTCGGCTGCCTCTTTTATACCCCTGCCATACGGACGTCAGGGAAGAAGCGACGACAACCGACACCGGACCAAAGCTTTGGAATGCTGGCCGACTGCAGGACCGCCTGACGGCAGGATAACTCAAGTGTGATGACTGCAGCAGCACAGCACGATGAACATCATCGGTTGCCTCCTTTTGTATCTGACGCCCTGATGTCCTTTTACAACCAACTGCTGACATAATTTTCTTACCTTTGGTATTCTGGCTGATCGAGGGCTACCGGGAGCCAGATAACTCATTGGTTAGAACTGCAACAGTGAAACACGAACATCCTAACAGTAGCTGCAGCTGCACCCTCATTGAAAAGTTTTGGTAGAACGTCTAGGATGAAACTAATAAGAGACGAATATGGTTATGGGGAGCCCATAAACAATCTTTTCCATTTGCTCTTATAAATCTTCCTCATTGAAGACTTAAGAAATTAGAATGTGTTTAACCTGAGAGGGCTGGGAGCCTGGCTTATCATTGGAATCGGAGAAGCTATGCTGTCAGTTTGAGGGTCTGAAGGGATGAAGCATTCCTGACGTACGAGTCAGTAGGTCTGGAACCGGGTCCAGAACCAAAGGCTCCTCCCGAAGATGAGGCCACAGGAAGGGGAACCAGATTTGTCGAGGCCAGTATGGAGCAATGAGTATCAAGTCCCTTCCTAAACAAGTGGCTTTCTGAAGGACTTTAGAAATTAGTGGAAAGGGGGAGGTGTAAAGGAGGCCCAGGTGCCAATAGTGTACAAGTGCATGCCTTGGGAGACTCCTGGGGGGGGGGGGATGGGGGCAAAGTAGCTGTTGCACTTGGCATTCATGGATGTCACAAATGGGTCACAGCAAGGCTGGCCCCATTTTTCAGAAAATGTTCTCCACTACTTCTATTTCAGGGACCACTTGTGAGGCATCAGAATCGATCTGCTGAGTCTGTCTGCTATTATGTTGGAATTTCCCAGGATCTGCATTGCTACCAGAAAGCACTGGGATGTTGCCCATTGTCATACTCTCAGGGCCTCTCAACATAGTGGACAAGATCTGGTTCCTCTTGTTTGTTTATATACCATACGACAGGACATGTTGCCAGCCTGGATGCAATGGTTCCCGGGGGGGAGGATGAGAGAGAGTCCTCAAATGCTGGCAATGCTAAAAGCACCACTCATCTCTAGGACATAAATGTGCAAGTGCACCTCATGGTTTTGCCAGGTGCCTTGGACGGTCTGTCCCAGATAATGTCCCCCTCACCCTATCTGGGAGGCATCTGTGGTCACAGTGGCCACTGGTTGGGATTGAACAGTCAACCTTGAGTCAGTAGAGTGGAGTGTAGCCACCATCGAAGGTCCTTTTTGCAAGATTCTGTTAGGATTGTTTTGAGACATTGGTAGTTCCTGCATAGACCACCGAGTGGATAGCAACCACTGAAGAATCCTTGTATGTAGATGTGCTACGGGAACTAAAACTATTGCTGCTGCCATGCTCCCTAGAGCTTTTAGACCTATCCTTGCTGGGGCTTTGTTTCTTCTCAAAAGATATCTGACCTGGTACCTTAGAGATTGAACCCTTTCTGGTGCAAGTCTTGGCATCATCTATGTCGAGTCCAATTCTGCCCCTATGAATGCCACATACTGAGAAGGCACCAAGGCAGATTCTTCATAGTTTATGGTAATCTCTAGGTGGGAGCAGAGTTGCAAGGTTGTATTTCTGGCCTAGATTAGCAGATGCCTGGTTGTGGCAGTTAAGAGCCAGTCATCTAAGTATGGAAACGCCCAGAATTATAGACTTCAAGTGAGCCACTACTACTACTGTCATACATCTGGGGGCTGCAGTGAGGCCAAAGGGCAGAGCTCAAAACAGGTACTAACTGGCTCCAGGCTGAAAGTGCAAGTGTCTCCTGGATCACCTGTTCATTTTTGTGCGACAGTCCACACAGGTTCATAGGTAGGTACTAGGCTATTGGCCCTGGGGCCCATACATGCCCAGCCAAAATGGTACCCTGGCTTTTGCCACCCAAGAAAATTATTTTCCTGTGCCACTGTTGAGCAGAGCCACAGAGGTGATCCCCGGGGTGAATTTCCTATTTCCCATCCAATCATCAAGATTTTTCTTGAAGAGTGCTAATGAGGAGCTTTGTTTGATATAGACAGGTAGTTTATTCCAGAGTATGGGAGAAGTCTCTGGGACAGGAATCTATCCTTCCGGCATGTTCTGTTTATTGTGGTGACAAGGTTTAGGGTCCCTAGAGCATGTAGCTCGGAGGGATTGGGATTTCTTTAAGTGGAGCATGTCCAACAGCTCTGGGTTTGACATAGCTTTGCATGTTAGGCAGAGATCACCTCTAAGTAGGCGATATACGATGGAGTAAAGCTGGAATTTTTTGAGACAGTCAGCGTAGGGCATCTGTTTGAGGCCGGTAATCCTCTTTGTGAGGTATTTCTGTGGCCTTTCCAGTTGTTGGAGATGTCTTGTGAGGTACATACCAAAAGGGGCATTGTACTCTATAATGGGTCTAATGAGTGATGAGTAGAGGGGAACAATGACCTCTTTTTCTGGATGAGAAACCTTTTGTAATGAGGTGTGCCACATAGGATTTCCTGACTACTGTGGTGATGTGATTATCAAAGGAGAGACTACTGTCCACCTGTGTCCCAAAGTCTCATCACACTTTTGGTGTTAAGTATACTACCGCCTATGTTGCAGTTCATGGGTACAGAGTTTTTACCAAAGGGGATGACAATGCACTTTTTGGCATTGAACTTGAGGTCATGGCTTTGACATCAGGCATCTGTCTCAGCGAGGCCCTTTTGTAGGATGTCCACATCATTAGGAGTTTCGACTATGGCTCCCGTTTTGAAATAAAATGTATACTTAAGGGGTGAAGTGCCTCCAAAACAAAGTTATAAGTCCAGTAGAAAAAAGAAATTAGAAGCACACCACGACAATCGAAGCAAACTTAAAAAGATGATGTATCCTTTACTTGTAGAAAGTAAGAGCTTTCACGCCTCACAGGGCGCTTCTTCAGACTAATGAAAATAAAAAAAAAAAAAAGTAAAAGTAAAAAAACTCCCTTATATCTCTACTTAACTCTTTCTTAAGCCAATGAAATCTGAATGTCAATTAGCTAATTAATTCTAATTTACAGCACTTAATTTCCTTGTCTTTAGAGAGATCTTTATAAAGACAGTTGTTGACTGATAGAATTGTCTAATAAACTGGCAGTCTACTGTGAGTTTCTATAAATAAAATATTAATAAAATATATTCATACACATGATGTACCTATACGCAAACAGACATACATAAAAAATTCATATAGAAACATAAAAATATAAAAATACATAAACATATAAATATGAAAATGTAAAAAATACATACATATACATATCCATATCTGTATACTTATATGCGACTCAATCTATACCTCGATGTTATGTATAAATATATAAGTGTGTAAAAGTATATATATATATATATATATATATATATATATATATATATATATATATATATATATATATATATGTGTGAATAAGTATGTATAAAAAATATATATTTTATTTTCATTAAAGTCTGAAGAAGCGCCCTGTGAGGTGTGAAAGCGCTTACTTTCTACAAATAAAGGATACATCAGCTTTTTAAGTTGGCTTCGATTGTCGTGGTGTGCTTCTATGGCTCCTGTTTGCAGTCATCTGCAAACTTCATTAGCTAAAAACCTTCTGTGTTAGCCTGTACTTCAGAGAAGTAGATACCAAACAGGACAGGACCCAGGACTGAACGCTGTGGTACTCCACTTGTCACTGGTCTGAAGTCGGATTTGGAGTCTGCTACTTTCACAGTGTGGGTTCCGTCAGTAAGCTAGTTGGCAACCCATCTTGTGACATAGGGATTTATACCTAGTTTAGTTAGTTTATCTATAATTCCAGAGTGGGGGATGGTGTCAAAAGCCTTGGCAAGATCTAGATAGGCTGTGTGAACCACCTTACCCTTGTCTACGGCTTTGGTGACTGCTTCAAAGAAGTCTATCAGGTTTAGGAGACATGATCTGCCTTTTACAAACCCAAACTGGGTGGGATTCAGAGTTCGGAGATTACCAATGTCTTTCTTTATAAGTTCCATGATGATACGTTCCATGGCCTTGCAGACCAGGCTAGTCAGGCTAATGGGGTGGTAGTTCCCGGGGTCCGTGGAGGCTTCCCCCTTGTGGAGTGGGATAACTGTTGCTGTGAGCCATTCAGCAGGCAAAAAGCCTGAGGTGAGGCTATGATTGAAGATGGTACTTATGTGGGGTGCCAGTTCGTTCTGTAGTTCATGTAGAACACAGCCTGGGATGTTGTCTGGTCCCATGGATGCTGTGTTCTTGGCTTTGGAGAGTGTGGTTTTTACCTGTGCAGCCATGATTACAGGAACTTTGCATCCTTCCGGTATAGAGATGGGCTCTTTAGGGGGTGAGGGGGGTAAGTTAGCACTGAACCTATCTGCCAGGATGTTGGCAATATCAGTTGGGTCTGTATATTTAGTGCCATTGTGCTGCAACTCAGCAGATCTGAGTGTTGCCATTCAGATTCTTGACATAGCTATAGAATGCTTTGTGATTGTCTTTAGAATCAGTGGCAATTTTGTTTTCATAACTAGCTTTGGAGGATTTTATCAGGGATTGCAGCTTCTTACATCTTTGAGATTTATAGAGCACGTCCAATCATCTTTTCCCAGGAATGGGGGTATCAACTGCAGTGTCACCATTTGGAATTTGCTCTTCTTTACTGGTTTGTTCAGAATGCGGAGATCCAGAATGGGCCTCCAGTCCCGTTTTCTTTGTAACTAAAAAGAATCTTGAGCAATTTCTGAACCTAATTGGTCTGTGGGGACTTCTTGGATGACTTGTCCAACAACTTTTAAATTTCTAGAGTTGCTTGTTCCTTTTGAATGGGTTGAAAATCCAGAACTTCTCATCTTTTGGAGCGAGGAGGGAAAATGGGATGCTGTAACCTTTGGATAAATGCTTTGCACCCATTTCTTTTTTAAATTGTCGCCAGGCTTCTGGGTACAAATATAAGCAACCCCCAACTGCCTCCAGAGCTGGACAAATCGGGCCAGCTTTCAGGAATGCTGAAAGGGCCTACCCAAGAAGGGTTCTCAGTTGCCCTGATTTTGCAGACCCCCCCTCTGCCATGAGGTCTGAGACTTGCATTATTCCCCCTCTGCCTCTGGGGGAACTTTTACCATGAGTGTCCTGAAAAGCTTCTGATTTTTGGAACCACATCTTACCACTTACCTCTCTGACCTTTGGGATAAGGTCTAGTAGGCATGGAAAAATGGACTCCTACGGCAGACAGAGTCTTTCCTTCCTGTTCACAAAATCTGGTCAGTGTGTCTTTCACCTTAGGCCCAAACAAGGATGAGCCATCAAATGGGGCATTGACAAAGGGTG
Source organism: Protopterus annectens (assembly GCF_019279795.1). Taxonomy (NCBI): domain Eukaryota; kingdom Metazoa; phylum Chordata; order Ceratodontiformes; family Protopteridae; genus Protopterus; species Protopterus annectens. Next base: position 1,119,717,129 of record NC_056743.1, read on the forward strand.
CCGCAAAGTCACATAAGCACATCCAAGATGGTCTCCTTAGGGAAATTCCAGAACCCGTTGCTCTACTCACTCCAACTGCATAGGAGATGGTTCTCATGGAAGCATAAACATTAACTGAGTTTAAGGTAGCGAGCTGAGAAGATACTTTGTTGGCAACCTCTTCAGCTACTGAACCTTGGAGGGTTTCTCCTAGCTCTTTCAGGAGATCCCTCTGCAGTCTTGTAAAATGGATGAGAGAGATCTTAGACAAAGGGGCTGCTGAAGAAATAAAATGCGTTTTCTGTACCTGTTCACAGTCCTTGATTCCTTGTTCAGGGGATGGACAGAAGATGTCAGAGTTTCTTCTTAGTGGCTGCTGACCATGGCAGACTGACTCACCAAAAAAAGATTTGTCAGGGGGAGAAGTGATAAATTTGGCCTACTACGAGTAGCCTTCACAGAATCTAGGGACTCCCACACCTTTTAAAAACCAGCTCAAGGAGCTCATCGAAAGGCAGAATCAGCCAAGAGGGGAGACCCAAAAGCCTTCAGGTATATGGACTCCTCTGCCAAAGGGTTAGAGGACTTCAGCCACCTCTCTGCTTTAACATTTCAAGAAGGTCTCCAAAGGAGACATCAGGAGGTGACTGTGGGGACCCTTTCTGCTCGTTGAGGTCCATATCAGAAGTGATAAGACTCCTCTGGGGAGTCTAAGTGCTTCCTCTTGTATGGTCTCTTCTGAGATACCTCCTCAGAAGGGTATCCTGGGGAGGTTTCAGAAGAGTGGGGGGTACCCGTGGGGCATCCTGAAGCCTAGGGTCTCTGCGTCCCTGTGGATGCAGGGGTAGAGGCAGGCACAGATTCTACAGGAGGAATATCCGAAGAGGACTGTGGACCTGTTTGTGGAGACAGCACCCTCGTCATCTCAAAAGCCCCCCCCCCCCGTCCCTGATCAGAGGATACTCCTGGATCCAAAGAAGCCGAAGGACCTCCCAAAACCAAAGATGAAAGGACCAGAGGCAGGAGCCGAACTGAGGCCCCGAGAGGCATAGTCGAATCAGACAGCTGTCTGATCAAGCTTGCCTTCCCGGACCCGACTGGGGAGTGCAGGCTCCTAGACCCCTCCAGCTCCGATGCAGCAGAGGACATCTGAGCAATGGTCAGATCCATGGAATCCGTATGGTGGGTCTCTGATCTGACACTACCATTAGTACCAACTCTGGTGCCAGTGTCTGGATCGGAGGAGGACTTGAAGCAGAGGAAGTCGATGTCGCAGCATCCGAAGCCCTGGGGGTCGGATCCAACAGTAATTTGGCCAGTGCCGGTGTCTGTAAATGTTTCTGTACCACCCGATCCACAATCATAGGAAAGACTCCTACAAGATCAGGTCAAGGGAGTGGCAGATCTAGCCTTTTGTAATATGGGCGATCTCAAAATAGGGGAGACCGGCTTCTAAGCTCAAACTTCACTGGCACCGAACAAGAAGGTGTCAGAGGCGATGGAGCCCTGTCTGATTCAACAATATTCAGATCAGAGGAGGAGTGTCGAGGAATTTTGCATGCTGGATCCAAGGATGAAGAGGAGGAAGGTCTTTTTCCAGATATTGAATATTTGATTTGTCAGACTTTGCAGAAGGTGACTTATCCAATCTAGACAAACCCAGACCTTCTAGTGCCTCTGAGAAGGGTTTTTTTAAGTAGACCTTTTAAAATAAACTTATTTTTCCTCTCCAGGAGGGCTTTATGATTAAGAGAGTGGAAAATAAAGCAGGACTCCTGGGGATGGACAGCCCCAAGGCAACAAACAAAAAGGGTGCGTTTGTCACGAAGGGACAACTTTTTGCTGCATCTGTCACACTTTTTAAATCTGTTTAGAATCCTTACTGGACATTTTAAGGAGAAAAGTAGAATGGTCAGCATACTGTTTACTATTGTTCTAACAATTTTTTTTTTTATATTTGGACTCTACCCTCTAACTTAAATGGGTCAAGCTATTGAAGATACAGAACACAGAAAAAACAAGGACACATCCCTCTAACTTAAACAGGCTCGGTTATAGTTCTCCAATTTAAACCAACTGTAGCACTAATAGACCAACTACACTTAAAACAAGCCAGGAAGGGGAAAATACAAGGTCTAGTGAAAAAAACGACAGCAAAAAAAAAAAAAAAAAAAAAAAAAAAAAAAAATAGCCCAAATATGAAAATACTAAATCACAAGTAGATGCACTAAGCTATAAAACTAGTTACCCAAGAATTGACAAACTTATCAAAAGAAGTTGTACTTAAGACAGAGCTAGCAGACAAATGCTCAATCAAATGCTCAGTCTGTTTAGCAGCAAAGGAGATCTGGGGATGGTTCCAGTGCATGCTGGGATAGGGAGTAAGCCACAAGCTTGCAGAGGACCTTGAGCTTGAAAATAAAGGCAGAGACAGATCAGAGGATTAGATCCCAACTCAATCTAATAAGAATGAAGGCGAGATAGTAGATCAGTAGTTCATGAATAATTGTATAGAAGGTCAGAAAAGTCCTGTAACAGATTAAATGTTTACAATGAGCTGGGGAGAAAGGCTCCCCAACACATTTTATAAATTCTTTTACGTAAATTATACACAAGGGGTAAAATCCTACAAAAGATGAAACAGAGAAATAAATTTACAGACTGTTACAAGGATAAACTATGACCAAAAATACAGTATGAACTGCAAGTAGCAAGACATTTCTGATGTGGATAGTGTGTGCAGTAAACTAATGCTCAGTTTTTCAAAATACTTAGTACATTTCTAATATATGGAGGGGAGAAAAGTATTCTGCTGACAAAGTAATAGAATGAGATGTGGAAGAGTATTAAGCGGGAGGGGAAAATAAATTCAGTCTCCAAGTTCTTAATTATTAGATATTTACTAGACAAGACTGTTATGGAAGAATATTAGAAAGGAAAATAGTAGAAAGCATCACTTGAATAGGCAGAAGAGCATACCTAATTAGTATGGTATCATTAAAGTGACAACTTCTTTTAATGTTTGGCCATTACTACCTGGTAAGAAATGGAGGTTAGTAAAGAGTGAGAAAGCCATAGTTTTAGTGAGTCAGTGGTCATGCATGTATAAGTCCAAGTCTCAGACTTTTTAGATCGATCTTGAAATTGGAAAGGTTGCCAGTATGTTTAAGGGAAAAGGGGGAAGAGTTCCTGGAGCAGGCTACATAGCTGGAATAGAGAACGTTTCCTGCTGAAAGACGTGGCTTGTAAGTAGTGAGGGGCATTTTGCTTTCAAAACATTTTGTTTTCATAAGGTTAATGGTGTGTGAAAATAAGTGGTGGGGAAGGGTACACAGCCTAACCACTTACTTCCATTTTTTAAATGAGTAAGTGAGCAGGTCAACAGACCCTTTTCAGTCACAACCAGGACTCAAATGAAAAAAACAGGACTCGAATGAGAATGGAAAATATTTACAGAGTAATCATACACAGAAATTTTAAAGTAATATACACAAAATTGACAAGTGACAGCATTACAGTAATACCTAGAGTAAAACAGACATACATTAATAAAAAACACAAAATTACATGTGCATTTGCTGTCAAGTAGTTTTACAATTTCAAGTGGATTAGCCAAATGAGAAGACTGGTTTAATACACAAGCTTTGATAGTTTGTTCTTTTCGGCTGTTTAAAAAGTCTCACTTCTACATACCTATTTTCTAGGAATGTGATTCCAGATAATAGGTGCTAACCTAGATAAGGCTCCCTTGCCAGCAACTGATTTGAAGGGTGGTCTAGCTAATATTACATTATCTTCCCATCTACTTCACACTTTGTTCTGGAACCAATCTTCTTGATCAAGGGGAAGGATCTCTCTCCTACTACAGAGAGGGTATGAGTGGTGTGAGAATGCACTGAAGGCAATTTGCACCAAAATGAGTTCAAAGGATCATAGGAAGTTACTAGGCTAATGGCCCTATGGGTCCTTGCAAGCCTAGCCAAGTTCTACCCTTATTTCCATGATCAGCACCTATTGTCCCTGTCCAAGAGGGACACAGGTGGAACCCCCGGGGTGAATTTACAGTTACCCATCCAATCATCCATACTGCGTTTGAAGAGGGCCAATGAGGTGCTACTGACCTGAAGTGGGAGCCTGTTCCAAAGGTGTAGTAACTTCTGGGAGAAAAATCTGTCCCTCCAGCAAGTTCTATTAATGTCACATACCAAGTTAATGTCCTTAGAGGAGTAACCGATGTACCATTTGACTTGCAGATGTGCATTTCCAATAAAGCAAGGTCAGAGATTTCTGTTTCATACAGACTACTCTGAGGCAGTGAGACCGTGATTTAAGACAATCCACATAGGAGATACTGAAGACCTTGAATTTTCCTTGTGAGGACCCTTTGTGGTCTCTCCAACTGCTGGAGATGCTTGGAAAGATACATACCAAAAGGGGCATTGTACTCAGTTATTGGCCTGATGATGGAAGAGTACAGGGAGGTTATAACCTTTTTTCTGAAGGCAATGCCCTTATAAGATGAGAAACAGAATGCCCTTCTTGCCACTGTGGGGACATTGTGATTTAAAGTAAGGTTGCTATCAACTTGTGAGCCCAGGTCTCTCACCACAGACTGCATACTTAGGGTGTTGCTACATATGTGGTAGTTAGCAGGAATATCATTCTTACTGAAAGGGAGAATACATTTTTTTGTAATGAGTTTAAGGCCATGACTTTGGCACCAGTCATTTGTTTGTGTAAGACCTTCTTGTAGGATGTTGACATCATATGGAGATTCTATGACTGCTCCCAGTTTGCAGTCATCAACAAACTGTCAGCCACAGACCTTTAGTTTGTGCTTGTACTTCAGAGAAATAGATTCCAAACAGAGGTCACAGGACTGATCCTGGTGGAACACCTCTAGTTACAGGTATGCTGTTTGAGGTGGATTTCCCCTATTCTGACTGTGTTCTACCAGTGAGCCAGTTAGCGACCCATCCAATGACATATGGGTGGATACCTAGCTGGGTGGATACCTAGCTGGGCGAGTTTGTTAATGATGCCCAGAGTGGGGGATAGTGTCAAAAGCCTTGGCTACGTCTGGGTAGGCTATATGCACAGATTTCTCCCTCGTCCACAGCTCTGGTGACTTTCAAAAGTCCACCAGGTTTAACAGGCATGATCTCCCTTTGACAAATCCAAACTGAGTAGGATCAAGTGTTTGGCGATTACCTACATCTTCATTGATGAGGTCCATGATGATTCATGGCCTTGCAGATAAGGCTGGTCAGACTAATAGGTCTTTAGTTCTGGGTTCAGTGGAAGCACCTTTGTGCAAGGGAATAACTTTTTTTTTTCTATTCAGCTGGGAAGAAGCCAGTGCTTCGAATATGACAAAGGAGTACCTAATGGTGTTGCTAATTCTTGGAGCCCATGTAGGACACAGCCTGGGATGTTATCAGGCCTCAAATGCTGTGTTTTTGGCCTTCAGAGGGCGTTTATGGCCTTCTCTGTAGAGATACAAGGTAGGTGACAGGTGGTAGGGGCGTCATGGGGTATATGTGGCAGGGATAGGGGAGTGAAGTTTTCACAGAACCTGTCAGCCAACAGGTTGGCTATGTCCACAGGCTCAGTAAATATGGTATCATTAACTACCAGTTCGGCAAAAATCTGGGCCTTTCCTTTTAGGTTACAGATGCAACTAAAGAAAACCTTATGTTGACCTTAGCTGAGGAAACTAATTTGGATTCATAGTTTGCTTTGTAGGATGAGGATTTCACAAGATGTTTATTTGCTTGTTTAAGTTGAGGAAGGAGCGTTTCCAGTGTAGGGCTCTCTCCCTCTTACTCTGACAGCAATTTCTTCCTCTTATTGTAAAGCCTGTTCATGGCAGTTGTTCACCAGGCAAGTTTGCTCCTCCTTGAAGGGCTTTTTTTGGTCCCATCAGGTACGGCCAAGTCAATGCAGTTATATGGGTGTTTGTATAAAGCACTGATGTAGAACTCTGCATAGTTGCCATCCCATCTGAGGGGGAAGGTGCAGTGAAGCTATTTATACCATCACATAAGAGGTTATAATCTGCTTTGGAAAAGTAATTTTTTTTTAGTTTAGTTGCTGCTGGGGGGGGGGTCCAGGTGCGATAGTTACTTAGAATGAGACTGATTTGTGGTCAGATCTCACTAGGGAAGACCTCACAGTGGGGGTGCTACCATGATCTTCCATATTGGTACACACCAAATCCACAATGCTAGAACCCTTTTGGGGGTATCAAACCAGCTGATGGAGGGCATCAGAGTTAGTTAAAGTAGAGGAACCTTTGGCCAAGAAGGCTTAAGCATGAGTAATTTACCCAGTCAATAGATAGGTAGTTAGTCTCCCAAAACCATGGCGTTCGGATGCATCTTGATTGACTCAAGTAGATCAAAACAGGTACAGTGGGTGTCCTGATTCATGGAGGGGGTCCTGTAGCTGGCATTGGCTTGAATAGGTGTCCTACCAACACAGTTAATTGCACCTGAAGTATCTCCAGGGAATCATAGTGTTTAACCAATCTAGAGATGTATTTATCTTTAATATTGATACACTGCCTCCTTAAATTTCCATGCCTTCAGTTTGTGGGTCTGAACGTGTGGAAGGAGGTGTAACCCAGTATGGCTGGGGTGCTCTCCACAGCCTTGAAGCAGGTCTCCATGACTGCACAAATGCCTGCATCTTTCAAGGTGAGGACTGCTTCCAGCGAGTGCAGTTTCATGTTAAGATTCCTACTGTTTAGCAGCATAATAATCAAGATGGTTTTTAGATGGAGTTTTTACATCAGAAATTTTATCATTGAGTCACTGCCTAAAAAACGGCACTATGGGGGTGGCAAGAGCCTTAGCCAGTAGGCGAAATCCCAGGAGTGACAGATGAAGACCATCTCTGACAAAGCATCAAGGTCTGTTGATCACGTCATTCCAGGCTGACAGATACTGGATCCCCTTAGAATGGGCACCAGAAATTAAGCCAATTATTGAAGTCAAATCATTTTCTAGTTTGTAGTGAGGAATTATCCTACGTGAAGGTAAAATGATGGTTAAGGCTAGGGACATACCTGCCCAAGACACACAGTCATGTTTCTTTTCATATAGCCCAGTAAGGTATGCCTCCAGTCATTCACACCAACATGGACTATGATGGAGTCATAGTACCTGTTGTTGACAGACTTGTGTGCATGTGTGATATGGTGGATCCTGGCACCTGACAGACAGCTTATCATGACCTTCTCCTTATCCATTCTGGTGAGTGGGACATCTGTTTGCATCTTGTTAAACAGAACATGTCTCAATAGTTATCTGGGATTTTAAAATACAGTGGCAGAGTTTATAATTCTGTCTGTTGCTTCTACAATAAAGAACAGTGTGTGCAGGTTGTTGGTGCCGGTGTGATTTCTTTGCCAATTATGAGCCCATGAAAAATGAATAGGTTTGAGCATCTCTTGTCTCTTCTGTACCCTCTCTCTTAACTAGTCCTGGATTTTCCTTGACAAACTACCATGTCTGAAACAAGATCGTTTGAAAGTTTACCTGGTAATGAAATGCCATGGACCAAGAGTCATGATCATGTTATTAGACTTGTAGCCATTATGATAAACATACAGATGAAGAGGTGCAGGGCGGTCAACTGATCAGTACTTGTCAGAGAAGCGACAGGACAGACCAAGGAAACTCAAATATATAACAGGACTACCCATGGAATGGCAAGCCTTTTTGTGGAGGACAGAGTTCAACTTTTACCTACATAAACTGCATGTATTAAAGGAAAATGCAGTTTGAATGGACCTTGTTCAAAACCTCAGAAATTAAGACAGATGTAGTCAAAAGGTGGCATATGCTTGCCATAATGGCAACCCTAAGACCTGTGAGGCAGTCAAGTTAAACTAAGACATTGGTATACAATGATGGCAAGGCGGTTTCCAGATTTATAGGTTCATAGGTAGGTACTAGGCTATCGGCCCAAGGGCCTACATAATCCCAGCCAGCAAGGTTCCATAGCTTACGCCACCCAAGAAAGTATCAAAGCCAGAAGGTCTCCAGATATGGCAAAGGTATCAAAGCCAGAAAGGGAACAGCTTAGGCAGATAACAAAACAAAGGCCCAGGTATGGGAGGAATTTGACAAAGCCAACGAGAAAGATTTTAGATATGGCTTCAGAGAAGTTTAATTACTTGGTGACTCAGGAGGGGTGGGTGGAAAATCTCCCTTGCTGACCCCAGCAAGGATGGAGAAGTAGATCTTGAATGGGGACATTGCTGGCTGGTGGAAAGAATAAGGAACTCCTGAACCCAGAAGATATGCAGATTCTAGGAAGATGGTGTCAGAAGCAACCAGTGAGATTAGTCTCATTTTTGTAGGAGTCATTGTTGTGACTAGCCACCTCTAGACTGGCAAAGATCCAGGTGTTGATGACATTTGACAAAATTCTGATATTCTTGGATGCTATGGTAAACATCCCTTTTCGGTATCACATATAAGGTGGGGATACTTCTTGATTGGCAAACTAAGATGGTCCTTACTTTCTAAATATCAGGGTAAAATTGGATAATGTCTACACTTGCCTTGATTTTATAGTATAAAGTAGAGTGACTGTGCAAAGTAGCATACCTTTTCTTAAGGTTCACCGAGTGATTTCTATTCCTTTTGCACTTCACAGTGAGTGTCGGCAGAGTTCATTTAACCATTGGCTAGCCTTCTCCTTCCCTGTAGTCTTTACCCTCCCTCCTCCAGCTCTTGTTCTGTATTGGACAGCCTGAGGTAATTTAAACACAGGGTGCCATTTTGTTTTTTTGTTTCAAATCCAACAGCAGCTGTTGGTCTCCCTTAGGGTTGCCACCTTCGTTCACGGCTAAAACCGGAACCAAGCCACGCCCCTCGTGTCACCAGTAACCCCGCCCACCCCCTCTCCCACCAACATACCGCCTATTTTGTGATGTCACGACAGCATCACTCAACGGGAACACCCTCTTTTCGTTCCCGCCACCTGCTTTTGGCTGATTTGCTATGCTTTTCTGTAAAAAAAAAAAGCATAGTAAATCAGCCAATCAATGGGAACGCCCTCTTTTTTGGTTCCCGCCGCCTGCTTTTGGCTGATTTGCTATGCTTTTCTGTAAAAAAAAGCATAGTAAATCAGCCGATTTACAAACTCCGATAGTCTGTTTCCTTTTTGAAACAGAATACCGGAGTTTGTACAGTGTTTTCCGGACTACCGGAGAATCAGTTTGATTTCCTGACAGTCCGGAAAAAAAACGGAGGGGTGGCAAGCCTAGTCTCCCTTGGTGTGTAATCATCCTACTGTAAGTTTTTGCATTCAAGGGATGCTTTACATTGTGGTTTAATACATAATTCTTTAGTACAACAGCTTATACTATGTTCCTGTTATTTTTAACACTGCAGGATGCCTTTAGATAATTCTGCTTAATGAACTGCTGTAACATATGCACCTAGATATGTTCTGTTTTCCTTGTTTACTGTTAATAGAGCCAGAAGGGCTATTTCACATGTTGCATTTCACTGCTCCAACTGCATTGACTAGTTTTTAAATATATTGAAAGTGTATCTTGCTTAATTTAGTAGAGGACTGCTTTATATATTTACATTTTATTTTTGTATGTTGCCATAAGAAAATATTTTATGTTATCAGGTGCTAAAGCAGGAATAACCATTGCCTGACATTTTTGTTACTGACTATTGCTAAACAAAAGTCCAATCTGACTGGTCACACAGTATGTGCTGCCTTAACCTAATGCTCTTACATTTTTCTTCTATTTGTCTTTCAGTAATCCAAACCATCCTTCAGGTCAAGCAGGTCTCTGCACCCCATATCAAAGCAGTGGAAATTTCAAATTTTTCTCGAGCACTGGGCACCCACCGACACTTGTCCTGCAACTAGAGAGACTAAATACTAATGTAGGTGCTTAACTTCCAAGTGTCTAGACAGTAAAATACCTTACCTGCATTAACAAACAAATGTTAGAGAGTGTATTAGTACATTTCTGCTGTATAGTTCCTTAGTCAAACCTTTGTACTGATGAGTACATCACCAGGAATAAACAGCTGTATATTGCTCTCCAGTTAGTGCCCCCCCCCCCCAAACTAAAGTCAATTTTCTTTTGAGAATTACTCAAATCTATAAAATAGCATTTAATTTCCTCCTTTCATCTGCAACCAACCCCAGCTTTAATTCCATATCCTTTTAAGAATGTCAGAAAATTATACTCTGTGCCCATAACATAGTCTATAACTTAGTGCAAACATACAGTTTAAATTACAGTTTAACATATAACAATTTAAGCTAACACTATATACTTACCAAAGCCTAAAGAAACACTTGTAGTCAGTGTTAGCCTGCTGAGCTCGGACTTGTCCGCTCCCCTCCCTGCCCCTCATTTCCACCAGCCCCCACTACTACTACTTTTATTCTAACCCCTAATCACCTGACCAGTAGTCCAACCCCTAATTCCCTAACAACTAGCCCAACCCACTCATCCTACCTCCCCCCCACCCCCCAATCCACTTACATCCCGCACTGATCCCACTCCCAACACATTCCCAGACAACACAACTCTACCCTCACACACAACCAACCAGGAGTCCTAGTTGTACTTCTCACTCAAAGTAGTATCATGTTACCCACACTCACACATCCCTATCACTAGCTCTACTATCGCTAACCTTCCTAACTTCCTTACAAACAGACCTACCGTTGCAGACCTACCGTTGCACAACTACTATCACACTACCCACATTAGCCCACCCTCTCAAACCCACCCTCTCAAACCCACTCAGACTTCTACATCTGCCCTACAATCAAATCTTACAAGTACATATTACTCACTAACAAAAATTACACCATCTCACCACACTAAGAAAAACTCTCATAGACCAAGCTCACAAACAATTAATATTTAAAAAATACATACTGACACTCCTACAAACTCTGCTAACCTCTGGTGACATTCACCCAAATCCAGGTCCCCTCTCAGCTAGACAAACATCTGACCTGCCAATCCTAAATCTCAACATAACTATTACCAACAAGCAAACAGACCTACATGCATTAATAGCCCACTACAACTCTGATATACTCGCCATTACAGAAACCCGGCTTAAACCCAGTGTCCAAGATGAAGACTTTCTTCCCCAGGGTACAATACACTCAAGTGGGAGGATGACATAATGGTTAAGGTGTTTACCTTAAAGACACAAGGTGCAGGGTTTGATTCTCACATGGGGTAACTGGCTAGGCTTCAAATGGCCCAAAAAGGGCAGTTACTAGTACTAATCTATGAACCTATGAACTTAGATCTGATAAAACAGGAAAGGAGGAGTAGCCATTCTCTTTAAAACACCCTTAACCTCCAGCTCCTGCACACCACACCACCCACTTTGAAGTCCTATTTTCGGTCCCATCCATAAGAAACACCAAGAAGATAAAAACAATATACTGCTACATACCCTCCAGGCAACAACTCGCTCATAATAGAAGACATACTACACTGGACAAAGGACAATCTACCTCAGGAAACAATCCTACTAGGAGACCTCAACACTGACTGGGCAGCCTGCAACTCCAACAGCCCCTCTACTCATATCAATCTATATGGGTTCTCTCAACTAATTAAAGAAAGTACAGTTGTGTACATTTACCATAAACGTAGATGTTTGAGTGTATTCACTGTTGCAGTCACTATCATTGGGTTATCCTGCTGGCAGGCTACCCTTAGTCGGCCTGAATTCCAAAGTCTAGGTGCGGCGTCGGTTGCAGTCGCCTCTTCCCTGACGTCAGTGCGCCAGGGGTATAAAAGATGCAGCCGACGCCATTTTCCTCAGTTTTTCTTGCCCCAGATATCAGGTGCCCCCAAAAGGGTAGGCTAAAAATATGTCACTAAAACATGCATGCAACAAAGTAATATATATATATATATATATATATATATATATATATATATATATATATATATATATATATATATATAGCCTTCATCTACAAGCAAATACACCACATAGGTTGTATAGAACAGAGAAGTACAGATAAGTTCCAGCAAAGAAATGGGGGATGGCGGGTGGGTAACCTGGACTGCAACAGTGAATACACTCGAACATCTACATTTATGGTAAGTGTACACAACTGTACTATGTTCTTAGTGTTTCACTGTTGCAGTCATTACCATTGGGTTGAATCCCAAAGCTAAGGTTGGGAGGCTGGAGCTAAATAGCTTTAGGAGTGGCTATAAGGCCCTGCAGAACTGCAGTGGCAAAGCCTGCCCTGGATTTAGAGTAGAGTGGTAAATGATAGTGCTTTGTGAAGGTGTGCACTGAACTCCAAGTAGCAGCCTCTAAAATATCTTTGGTTGGTACTCTCCTGAGGAAGGCTGCTGAAGTGGCTGCTGCTCTGGTTGAATGTGGCCTAATGCCCTTCGGTACTGGTTTGCCATGTTGTGAATAGCAGAAACGAATGCAGTGGCCTATCCACTTTGAAATAGTATGCTCTGAGATAGCCTTTCCTTATGATCCCGCAGCATATGTCACTAGCAGTTGCTCTGTCTTTCTGAAAAGCTTTGGTTCTGTTCAAATAGAAGCATAGTTGTCTGTGTATGTCCAAAGAATGCATAATTCTCTCCCCCTTATTCTGTGGGTTTGGATAAAAGGTAGGCAAATTAATAGTTTGATTAAGAGCCACAATGGACACTACCTTAGGCATAAATGTCGGGTTTGTCCTCAGAGAAACCCTGTCTGGATAAAAAATGATAAAAGGTTCCACAGCCATGAGTGCCTGTAGCTCTGAGACATCTTGCAGAAGTTATTGCAAAGAGCAGAGCTGTTTTCCAAGATAAAAAAATTATATCAGCTGTAGCGGCTGGCTCAAAAGGAGGCAGGGTGAGTTTTTCCAAGACATAATTGAGGTCCCATGCAGGTATTGGTGATATCCTTGGAGGCCTTAAATTATTTGCCCCTCTGAGGTACTGCCTTAATAAAGGATGAGAAGGTTGGTGGCTCTGCATTGTAATGAGCCGGAATGACAAAGGCATGGATTTTTATAGATGAAAAGGATACGCCTTTGTCCAGCATCTCAGTCAAGTATTGCAAAATCTGAGGAATATTTGGAACAGTTGTGTCAATTCCTTGTGCCTGGTTCCAAGCACAGAATCTCTTCCATTTTCCTGCATAGGATTTTCTAGTACTAGGCCTCCTGGCTTCCAATATGACATCCATCACCGCTTTAGTGAAAGGTGTGTTTTGTATGACTACATTATCTGCCATGCTACCAGATTTAAGGTCTTGAGTTGGCTGTGCAGGATCAGATTGTTCTGCTGGGACAGTAGAGGAGGCACTTGAGGTAAGGTCCAGGCTGGGCACTGAGAAGTTCCTTAGGATTGGATACCAGTACTGGCGGGGCCAGTCTGGGACAATCAGTATCATTTTTGGCTTCTCCTGTCTGACCTTTAGAAGTACCTTGGGGAGGAGAGGCAGAGGAGGAAAGGCATATACTATTAAGGTTTTCCAGCTGAAAGATAGGGCATCAACTTTCCATGCTTGTCTGTGAAAAGTCCTTGTGCAGAATCTCTTTAGTTGGCAGTTGTGAGGGGAAGCAAATAGATGTCCAGGCATCCCCATTTCCTTATTACCATGCTGAAGACTTGTGGATCCAATTTCCACTTGTGGGGATCCATGAGGTTTCTGCTTAGTTCGTCTGCCAGAGTATTTATCTTTCCTGGCAGGAATTGTGCCTGCAGATGTACTTGGTAAGTCAATGCTGTGTCCCACAAAGTCATGGCTAGTCTGCAAAGGGTGTAAGAATGAGTGCCTCCCTGCTTGTTTACAGGGCATTTTGAACTGCTAGCATCTCTTTTTGATTGATATGTAGATGCATTTGGTTTGCGGACCATGTGCCTTGAATACATCTTCCTGCCATCTGGGCTCCCCAGGCATAATCCGAAGCATCCGTTGTTAATGTCTGTGTGGCTGGGGGTAGAGTGAATGGCTGTCCCATGTTCTGGTGACAGGCCCTCGCCCACCATCGAAACTCCTGTTGCAGGCAGGGTATGAGAGTAACTGTTGTTTCCAGGCTGTGGCAATGTAGAGTCCAAACACTTTTTAGGTACCATTGAAGTTTCCTCGTATGCAGTCTTGCATATGGAATTAGTAGAATGCAGGATGCCATGAAGCCCAAAGCCTGCAGAATTTTTCTTGCAGATAACTAGGCCTTTGTTGCCAACATTTTGAAATAGGTAGTCAGTTGCCTTTGTTTGTCTGGCGTGAGATAAGCCATTTGCGCAGTTGTATGTAAGCTTGCACCCAGCAATATCTCTTGAGAGGGTACTAGTTTTGATTTTTGTTCGTTGACTGTGTACCCTAGGCATGGTACTAATCTATTTACAAATGCCAGACGCTGTAGTAGAATGTCCTTGTTCTCTGCTTGAATGAGGCAGTCGTCCAAGTAAGGATATATTTGTATTCTTCTTTGTCTGCAGTACACAATTACTGGTGCCATGCACTTTGTGAAGACCCTGGGCGTGGTAGATAAGCCAAAGGGCAGTGCAGAGAATTGGTAGTGCATTGAGCCAGCTTTGAATCTGAGGTATCTTCTGCATGTTTGTCTGATTGGGACATGCAGGTATGCCTCTTAAATCTAAAGTCACAAACCAAGCCTTCTTGCCAAACATGGGCAGAAGCTGCTGTGGAGTCAACATTTTGAATTTTGGAATATCCAGGTATGTGTTTAGAATAGACAGGTCCAGTATTGGTCTCCAGGCTTTGTATTTTCTGGGTACCAAGAAAAATCTGGAGTAGAATCCTTGTCCCTGCTCTTGCTCTGGTACTTGTTGAATGGCCCTCATGTCCATGAGGGATGAGACTTGTTTTTGTGCCTCTGCCCACTGATGTTTTGGCAGGTCTGGCCAACTGTTTGCCCTTGGCAGGGTATGGAAGTGAACCTTGTAGCCTTGTGACACTGTTTAAGACCCATTTGTCCTGGGTTATCTGCCAATTTTGAGAAAAAAGTGGTAGTTTCCCCCCTAAAGGTGCTGCCAGAAGATAAGTGCTTGGTGCAGGCAGTGTGAAGTCATTGGGACCAGTTTCCTGTATGGCTGTGATTTGTCTTCTCCAGTCTTGGAGGTAGAAGCACCCCACTGTTTAGACCTGTACGAACCCTGGGGCTGGGATCTGCCTTTGTGGCCCGTCTGACACTGGAAAGGACCAATTCTTTGTAGGCCTGTTTCTACTAAATCTGGGAGGCTGTACCTGCAAGAAATCCTTGACTGTTTGCACAGATTTAGCTTTGTCCATTTTCTTCAACACCTCTTCTGCTTTAACACCAAACGAAATATCATGCTGTAATGGAGCATCTTAGTTTTGCTTTAACATGATCAGGCAGATTCTGAACTTTTAACCAAGCATGCCTCCTAATGACAGAACCTGTCACAGCGGCCCTGCAGGAGGCCTCCAGAGAATCAAAACCACATTGCAAAGTAGGTTTCCCCACTTGTTCAACTGCATGCAATAAATCCTGCATTTCTTTGTTTTCAGCACATTCTGAATTTGTCAACATTCTCTGTTTAAGCAGTGACATAATATATTGCTGATATTTAAGCATATGAAGTTGGCAATTTAAAGCTCTTACAGCCAAGGTAGCAGAAGTATAAATCTTTTTACCCAATCTGTCCAGGGCCCTAGAATCCCTATCGGAGGGGATAGGGTTTTTTGCAGTGGAAGCCTTGACCCCTTTGGGACCCAGAGAGATGGTTTCTGGGTCAGCAGCAGGGTTTTTATAAAGAAATTTATGAGAGTCAGGCACCCTGTAGTATCTGTCTGGCTTAACAGGGGCTGATCGTAAAGTGTCTGGAGATAGACTGGACTCTAAAAATACATCTACAATGTCTAAAACAGGTGGGAGAGCAAGGGGCCTGTGCTAAGGCAATAAAAGGAAGTCTTGGAGCCTTTTCTTGGATTCTGAATAATCTTGGCTCTCTCAGTGGAAATGCTCTCTCATAGTATACAGCGCCTCCCCAAAAGAATAATCCTCGGGAGGAGAGGCTGAAGGGATAGATTCTTCAGCATCAGAATCCTCATAGGGAGGAATATAATATTTCTGTTCAGAGGAGGAATCAGAAGAAATGGAAACCTGGTCTGAAGATTCATATTCCATCTCTTGCCTAGGCCTCTTATCAGGAGGGGGATGAGAACCCCTGATCAAAGTAATTAGGTCTTCGGCCATTTTAAGCATCTGTTTTTTAGGCATAGTGGCCTGTCCAGGAGAATGCTGTACTTGTTTCTTTGTCTTTAGAGCTGCTTTAGTCTTTGCCTTTGTAGCTGAAGTAGGTTTCAATAAATCAAATGGTGGAAGCACTCAACAGTCACAAATAAATCCAAAAGAAATGGTGTAGATACGGAGAAAAGCCAGTACGAACTAAATACATTAAAATTCCACTTTATTCAACACGCCAAAAAGTAAATAACATGAACGCCTTATATTCAAACATGCGTAGGTTTCACATACAACTGTGTAGGCCTGAAAACACCCTCAGAAGCAGATGCCTGCTCAGCGGCTCCGGACCCATCTGAGGGAATAGTTTCCGAGAGTTCAATACCGTGAGTTTCCAGCAGCCTAGTCGGCTCCACGTGGGAGTCTGAAGCGGCCTGTGGATCTGAGGTAGCAGGCATCAGGGACTGCGAAAGCACCTGAGAACCAGCGAGAGGCCTAGTGGAAGCCTAGTAGTCTGTTTTGGATCTCTGATGCCTGTCCTTTTCTTTGCGCTTTTTATAAACTCAGGTAGTCGGCTGCTGCAATAGCATTATATAATTAATACTTCTGCCAAAGGAATGGAATGCAAAATCGTACAGACGCTTAATAGTGAGTTGGTTAAATCTAGCACAATGCAACATTGTGGTCACGGCCTAGGCAAGGAATACAGTAAGAATGAAAGTCCTTATGAGATATTTGCTTCCCAAAAGGAATACAATTATTAACTTTTTCTGACATCGGTCTGGAGCAAGAAAAAAGTTTCCCCAACGGGGTACTTAGCTTTAATGAAGACTTCGGATCCGAAATTCGAATGTGAAAATCTCAGGAGTCGGCCGACCGGCACTTGAGAACTGCTTTTGCTTCGGGCACCGTGCGGCAAGAAAGACTGAGGAAAATTGCGTCGGCTGCATCTTTTATACCCCTGGCGCACTGATGTCAGAAGAGGAAACAGCATCCGATGCCAGACCTAGACTTTGGAATTCAGGCCGACTGAGGGTAGCCTACCAGCAGGATAACCCAATGGTAATGACTGCAACAGTGAAACATGAAGAACATCCAACCAGAATAGATGAGAAAACAAAGAGAATCCATACTGGACACTAACCAACTATCCCAAACAAAACTATACAGTAGGCTGTCTCCCAGATGACTTAAGTGATCATCTCCCCACCTTCCTACTCCAGAAACTCCAATCACCCCAAACCAGTAGTCTACAAATTTGTACGAGATGACCGTAACCTTACCCCACGATACCTAAATACTGTCCTAAGCCACTTCAACTGGGAACCACTACAGACACTCGGGTTAGACCAGGCAGTAGACTACTTCACTACCACCTTCTCTAACATCCTTAACAGTGTAGCTCCCAGCAGAAAGATCAGAATTAAAGCCAACTACGCACCCTGGCTAAATAGGGACACCAGAGCCTTACTAAAAGCTAGAGATAAACCCTGGAAAATCTGGAAAACTGACAAAACTCGTAGCTCCAGACAATGCTATCAACAGCTTAGAAACAAGGCCAAAGCTGAGTCCCAAATAAACAAGCAAAACTATTTTCTTAGCGCCCAAATGAAATATTCAAATAGTCCACAAAAATTCTGGCATGCCATTAACTCCCTACTAAAACCAGGCAAAACCACAACCCCAGCACCAATCTCTACTAACAATGCCCTAGACATAGCGTCTCAATTTAATAACCATTTTACCAAATCCATCTTAGCCCTGTCCAGTCAAATAACCAAAAGCAGTCTACCTCAATCACAACCTAACCTATCCCACAACACCCCCTCTCTTCAGCCTATCACCAGTGCCCACCTCATCAAAAAACTCCTCCTAAAACTAAAGCCAACCAGACTAGCAGCTGATAACATACCTGCTGCATACCTAAAAATGGCTAGTGACTCCCTATCATATCCTGTCTCCATCCTTATCAATTGCTCCATACTAGAATCCTACATACCCAAACTCTGGAAAGTATCTCGCATCATTCCTCTCCATAAAGGAGGTAATTCTTACAAATTCTCCAACTACCGACCTATTGCCATCCTCTGCCCCTTATCCAAAATTCTTGAGAAATGCATCCACTTGCAAGTGAGGACATTTAACACACACAATCTACTATCTACCACACAACATTGTTTCCGTCCACATCACAGCACTACCTCAGCCCTTCTATCCTTCACTAATTATATAAACCTTCACAGGAATGATAAATATTTATCAGCCATTTTCCTAGACCTCTCAAAAGAATTTGATATGGTCTCCCACTCCATTCTACTACACTCACTAACATCATTATCCTTCACCTCCTCTACTATAGCCTGGTTCAGAAGCTACTTGTCTGACAGGCAACAATCAGTCCAGTGGAAAGGAACTCTGTCTACACAACTTCCAACCACCGTAGGAGTCCCACATGGCTCTATAATGGGCCCGCTATTTTTCTCTATTTTCACAAATAACCTCAAATGCTCTATGCAACATGTCACACTCCTACAATATGCGGATGATTCAACCCTGATCTGCTCCGCCTCAACTCCCACCACCCTACATACACTCACGATACCTTTATCTCAGTAGAAAAATGGATATTGGGTGTCCAACTAATTCTAAATCCCAAAAAGACAAAACTGCTATTTACCCCTAATAGATAAAAAAAAAAAACCTCTCCTTTACCATAGCATCTAAGGACGGCACCACCATCTCCCCTTCTAACCACACCAAACTTCTGGGCATTGAAATAGACTCTCTCCACTTTGATGTTCACATCTCACATACCATAAAACTAGTACACAAAAACCTAGGCTCCCTATACAGGCATAAGTCCTTTCTCTCACAAAAAGCAAGAGTCACTCTTGCACAAAGCCACCTCCTCTCAACTCTATTATACGCAGCACCAATCTTTACCCAAATCAGACAATGTGACCTAGACAAACTAGAATCATGCTACAATAAAATAGCAAAGTTTGCTACTAACTCAGCCTATAGAACCCATCACTATGCTGTACTAAAAGAACTAAAATGGCTTGAGCTACCACAGCTACTTAACTATCACCAGCTGGGCACAGCCTACAATATTCCCAAATATCCTGAAAAAAAAACCCTCATTATCTAACCTACTTACTATCTATACTGCAAACTGGTCCCCAAGATCCAGTGAAAAATCTCTCCTCTCCATCACCAAGGCTAACAATAATGCAAGGAAAGCAGTCTACTCCCACACAGTTGCCAGAAATTGGAACTCTTCCCCTATCCATGTCCACTGCCCCCTCCACATCCATATTCAAAAACTCCCTTAAACAACTCCCTCAAATCACACCTGCTTAGTACCTGGTTATGCCCTTGTATTATATAACCCTACCCATACTACTATTAACTCCCCAAATTCCTCTCTGATCACATGCTGGAGCTCTGATCCTCTGTAGGCTTGGTCATCTGAAAGGGTACTTTTAACTGTAGAATCTTACTGGATATATTTTCTTCTCTTACCAATGTATAACTGACATTGTCTTTTTACTCATGTTCTATATCTTCTTTTACCTGGAGTGTTTTTATTAATTTCTTGTTATATTAGTACACTCAGCATACATGATGTAACCTGTTTTGTGTATTATGCTGGATGTACTGTATTTGTATGACTATGTTGGAGCTTTTCTCCCCGGGCCTCTGCTGAAAATGGACCTGGTCCAGTCAAAATTTCCCCGTTAACAAATGTAAAATAAATAAAGGGGCAGAAGGGTGTCTTTGTATCATGCAGTAATGACACTTTAATCTTCCTGAGAAAACCTATGCCAGGGTTCTGGAAAGGATACTCCATCCAATAGCAAAGCCTTTGAACCAGAAGGAAAAATGTCAAAAATCAATGAACTCTGGATTAAATGTTATAGTCCTACATTACAGGCAAACTATGCTAGCACCACTTTATTCTGTCAAAAGTTTATTTTTGCACAATCCAAGTTAGTTTCAGAGCTGTTTCAGATACAAAATGTACTTGTTTGATGACCAGGAAAGCACATTGGAGAGGTGTCCCTTTTCAGTTTTGAGCAGGGAGCACTGGTCAGGTTAAAAAGGACTTCACTGTTATCAAAATAATAGGGGAAAGGAAATTAAACCATGTTTTGCTACAGAAATCAGCTAATTAACAGCGGAGACTGTCCTTTGCACTCTACATTTCCTTATTATGGGAAGCTTGGAAATGCGTATATATTTAGGACAAATATACGGGTCTTCCTGCCTAAGGAGGGACATATGGTAACTTGTGAAAATGCCATTTAGTATCTCCCTGGATATAAAGTAGCAAATCCCAACCAAATACCACCACAATCTAATTTATTCATGCTCTTAACAAGTAATGTCTAGCATAACTAATGATTACTCATAACATACCAACACAAAGTAGATAGGGGACACAGTTCAGTAAACAAGCCTTGGCTAAAAGCATCAATGCTGAGCATTGTAAAAGTCATTACTTTGGATTATGCTTTTATTACACAACCAGTCAAAAAAGCCTACAACAGAAAAGGTCATTAAAAAAAAAAAAGGAGTAGCAAAGGAAATATAGTTTGACTAAGGGCTGCAGCACTGACCACAGGCACCATACAAGAAATGAAGTATTCATTATTCATAGCATACAACTGTAATGTGCCTCAAATGCATGCAATACTTCAATGTACAAATAGGAAACATTTAATAAAAGCAGACCATAACTGATTACAATTCAAAAGAAAAAAAAAAAAAGCAAAGCAATGATTCATTAAGGAAGCAATACCCCAACACCCATGTCACACTACTGCAAACGCTATGACAAGGTAACTGGAGAGAAAAAAAAATTGTAAAACAGAAAGCATCACATGAGCAGAATTGTAAACAGTTTTGGAACACATTTTCCTTGTCATCTTCTATGCCCTCCACAACATCTGTACAGATTTGTCACAGCGTAGGCAGGGGCCATGTCAGACTCCTGTAATTCATTAATATTCATTCATTTTAATTAGCAGGTAAATGAACTGGTCAACAGACCTGTTTTAGTCAGGAACCAGGCCTGAAGAGTACAAGCAACATGACAAGATGACAGACCATTAAAACATACAAACTAAAGGTTACAATACAAAATCACATTTAACTTTAGCAGTTCTACTACAATTACTACTCTGCTGGGCTACGACTACACAAGGATACTACTGGGTGATGCCAAACAGAACTGGACATCAAAACCAAATCCACTTACAACTCTTCTTGCACTTAAGAGTATGCTAGCACTGATTTAAATAGTCTGGTACTCTTTCTAGCATGCTGGTGGACTTCTATACTAAGAAATGGTTTAGCAGCTTATCAACTGGTAAGAGATGGGGTGCTGTTATACCTTTGGGCAAAATTTGCTAATTGTTGCATGGGCATAATGTGTTCAGTCTATATGCCATGGTTGTTCTTTTAACTTGGGCTGTTGATGTCATCACTGCTCTGCTGAGCTGTAAAGTACAGTTGTGTACACTTACCATAAATGTAGATGTTAGAGTGTATTCACTGTTGCAGTCATTACATTTGGGTAATCCTGTTAGCAGGTTGCCCTCAGCCGGCCTGAATTCCAAAGTCTTGGGTCCTGCGTCAGCTGCTGTCGCCCCTTCCCGGACGTCAAGTCATCAGAGGTATAAAAGAAGCAGCCAACACCATTTTTCTTGCCCCAGATGTCAGGTGCCCCCAAAAAGGGTTGCCAAAATTTATATATGTATAATTACATGCACCAATATAAAATTTACCTTCATCTACAAGCAAATACACCACAAAGGCTCCATCAGAAGAAAAGGGGGATGGTGGGTGGGTAACCTGGACTGCAACAGTGAATACACACGAACATCTACATTTATGGTAAGTGTACACAACTGTACTATGTTCTTCGTGTTTCACTGTTTCAGTCATTACATTTGGGTAGAGTCCCAAAGCTAAGGTTGGGAAGCTGGACCTAAACAGCATTAGGAGCGGCTAGGAGGCCCTGCAGAACTGCAGTGGCAAAGCCTGCCCTGGATTTAGAGTAGAATGGCAGATGATAGTGCTTTGTAAAGGTGTGCACTGAACTCCAGTAGCAGCCTCTAAAATGTCCTTGGTAGGTACTCCCCTGAGAAAGGCTGCTGAAGTGGCTGCAGCTCTGGTTGAGTGTGGCCTAATGCCCTTAGGTACTGACTTGCCATGGTGTACATAGCAGAAACAAATGCAGTGGCCTATCCACTTTGAAATAGTCTGTAGCCTTTCCTTGTGATCCTGCAGCATATGTCACTAGTAACTACTCTGTCTTTCTGACAACTTTGGTTCTGTCCAAGTAGAATCTAAGCTGTCTATGTACGTCCAAAGAATGCAGAATTCTCTCCCCCTTGTTCTGTGGATTTGGATAAAAGGTTGGCAGGTGAATAGTTTGGTGGAGAGCCACACTGGACACCACCTTAGGCATAAATGTTTGGTTTGTCCTCAGAGAGACCCTGTCTGGATAAAAAATGATAAAAGGTTCCACAGCCATGAGTGCCTGTAGCTCTGAAACTAGTCTTGCAGAAGTTATTGCTAGGAGCAGAGCTGTTTTCCAAGATAAAAACTTGGTATCAGCAGTAGCAGCTGGCTCAAAAAGAGGCAGGGTGAGTTTTTTCAAGACATAGTTGAGGTCCCATGCAGGCATTAGTGATCTCCTTGGTGGTCTTAAATTTTTGGCTCCTCTGAGGTACTGCTTAATAAGGGATGAGAAAAGATTGGTGGCTCTACACTGTAATGAGCCAAAATGAGAGAGGCATAAATTTTAATAGACGAAAAAGATAGGCCTTTGTCCAGCATCTCAGTTGAGTATTGCAAAATCTGAGGAATATTTGGCACAGCTGTATCAGTTCCTTGTGTCTGGTTCCAAGCACAGAATCTCTTCCATTTTCCATCATAAGATTTTCTAGTACTAGGCCTTCTGGCTTCCAAAATGACATCCATCACAGGTTTACTGAGAGGTGCATTTTGTAGGACTACATAAAGTTCTGAGTTGGCTGTGCAGGATCTGACTGTTTTGCTGGGACAGTAGCCGAGGATTTGAGGTAAGGTCCAAGCTGGGCATTGAGACAAGCTCCTTAGTATTGGATACCAGTACTGGCGGGGCCAGTCTGGAGCAATCTGCATCATCTTTGGCTTCTCCTGTCTGACCTTTAGGAGTACCTTGGAGAGGAGAGACAGAGGGGGGAATGCATATACTGATAGGGCGTCCACATTCCATGCTAGTCTATGATAAATCCTTGTGCAGAATCTTTTTAGTTGGTAGTTGTGAGGGGAGGCAAATAGATCTATGTCCGGGCATCCCCATTTTCTTGTTATCATGCTGAAGGCTTACGGGTCCAGGTGCCACTCGTGGGGATCCATGAGGTTTCTGCTTAGTTCGTTTGCCAGAGTATTTTTCCTTCCTGGCAGGAATTGTGCCTGCAGATGTACTTGGTAAGTCAATGCTGTGTGCCACAAAGTTATGGCTAGTCTGCAAAGGGGGTAAGAATGTGTGCCCCCCTGCTTGCTTATATACCACATGACCGTGGTGTTGTCTGTCTTTATCAGTTGTCCTGGATGAAGTAGGTCCTTGAAGGCTGTCAGGGCATTTTGAACTGCTAGCATCTCTTTTTGATTGATATGTAGATGCATTTGGTTTGAGGTCCATGTGCCCTGAATGCATCTTGCTGCCATGTGGGCCCCCCAGGCATAATCTGATGCATCCGTTGTTAGTGTCTGCCTGGCTGGGGGTAATGTGAATGGCTGTCCTTTGTTTTGGTGACAAGCCTTTGCCCACCATCGAAACTCCTGTTGCAGGCAGGGAATGAGAGTAATCATAGGTTTTCAGGCTGTGGCAATGTTGAGTCCAAACACTTTTTAGGTACCATTGAAGTTTCCTCATATGCGGTCTTGCATATGGAATTAGTAGGATGCAGGATGCCATGAAGCCCAAAGCCTGCAGAATTTTTCTTGCAGATAACTGGGTCTTTGCTGCCAACATTTTGAAATAGGTAGTCAGTTGCCTTTGTTTGTCTGGCGTGAGATAAGCCATCTGGGCAGTTGTATTTAAGCTTGCACCCACGAATATTATCTTTTGAGAGGGTATTAGTTTTGATTTCTTTTCATTGACTGTGCA
The DNA here is from genome assembly GCF_019279795.1 of Protopterus annectens. Lineage (NCBI taxonomy): Eukaryota > Metazoa > Chordata > Ceratodontiformes > Protopteridae > Protopterus > Protopterus annectens. Next base: position 1,119,741,490 of record NC_056743.1, read on the forward strand.
CCCTAGGCATGTTAGAAGTCTTTTCACAAACACCAGATGCTGTAGAAGAATGTCCTTGTTCTCTGCTTGAATTAGACAGTTGTCCAAGTAAGGATATATCTGTACTCCTCTGTCTGCAGAATGCAATTACTGGTGCCAGGCATAAAGACCCTGTGCACAGTAGATCAGCCAAAGGCCAGTGCAGAGAATTGGTAATGCATTGAACCAGCCTTGAATCTGAGGTATCTTCTGCATATTTGTCTGATTGGGACATGCAGGTATGCCTCTTTTAGGTCTAAAGTCACAAGCCAAGCGTTCTTGCCCAGCATGGGCAGAAGCTGCTGCAAAGTCAACATCTTGAATTTTGGTATATCCAGGAATGTGTTCAAAATAGAGATAGGTCCATTATTGGCCTCCAGGCCTCATCCTTTCTGGGTACCAATAAGTCTTGAGTAAAATCCTTGTCCCTGCTCTTGCTCTGGTACTTGTTGAATGGCCCCCATGTCTATGAGGGATGAGACTTGTTTTTGTGCCTCTACCCACTGATTTTTTGGAAGATCTGGCCAGCCATTTGCCTTTGGTAGGGTATGGAAGTGGAACGTGTAGCCTTGTGACACAATATTTAGGACCCACTTGTTCTGGGTTACAATGTGCCAATTTTGAGAAAAAGGTGCTAATTTTCACCCTAAGGGTGCTGCCAGGAGATAAGTGCTTGGTGCAGGCAGGGGGAAGTCATTGGGACCGTTTCCTGTATGGTTGTGATTCGTCTTCTCCAACTTTGGAGGTAGAAGCCCCCCATTGCTTTGAGCGGTATGAACCTTGGGGCTGGGATCTGCCTCTAGGGCGTCTGGATCTGCCCCTTTGAGGTCTGACACAGGAAAGGACCAATTCTTTGTTGGCCAGTGTCTACTAAACCTAGGTGGCTGTACTTGTAAAAAAATCTTTGACCGTTTGCATAGATTTAGCTTTGTCCTCAATTTTCTTTAACATCTCTTCTGCCTTAACACCAAACAAAGTATCACGCTGTAAAGGTGCATCTAATAATTTAACTTTAACATCATCAGGCAGATTTTTTTTCCTTTAACCGAGCATGCCTCCTAATTACAGAACCTGTAACTGCGGCCCTGCAGGAGGCCTCTGAAGTATCAAACCCACATTGCAAAGTATGCTTTCCAACTTGTTCAGCTGCATGTAATAAATCCTGCATTTCCTTGTTTTCTGCACAGAGTTTAACATTTTCTGTTTAAGCAATGCCATGACATGTTACTGATATTTGAGCATATGAAACTGACAGTTTAAAGCCCTTACAGCCAAGGTAGCAGATGTGTAAACCTTCCCCCCCCCCCATCTATCCAGTGCCCTAGAATCTGTCAGAGGGGGTAGGGTTTTTTGCAGCAGAAGCCTTAACTCTTTTGGGGCCCTGAGAAATAGTTTCTGGGTCTGCAGCAGGGTTTTTAAAAAAGGAATTTATGAGAGTCAGGAACAGTACAGTTTTGTACCTACCATAAATGTAGATGTTAAGAGTGCTAATACAGCTGCAGTGATCACAGATGGGTTCTCTGCCGTCAGGCGGTCCCTCGGTCGGCCAAATTCCAAAGTCTAGGTCCGGCGTCTGTTGTTGTCGCTTTCTTTCCTGACGTCAGAGAGGCAGGGGTATACAAGACACAGCCGACGCCATTTTCTTCAGTCTTTCTTGCCCCAGATGTCAGGTGCCCCCAGAAGGAAGGCAATACATAAATTATATTTATATACATGAAATGCAATATAATCAAAAATCAGTAGTTGCAAGCAAATATACCATAGAAGGATAACCCCATCAGGTTGTATGAAGAGGGGTTAGGCCCTAGGCCTTTACCAAGAGGGGAAGGAGGGAGGGAAAACTGTACTGCAGCTGTATTAGCACTCTAACATCTACATTTATGGTAGGTACAAAACTGTACTATGTTCATCGTGCATACAGCTGCAGTAATCACAGATGGGTAGAATCCCAAAGCTACGCACAGGGTGGTAGGCACTAGGTGGAACTGGGATGAGCCAGAATACCCTGCAACACAGCAGTGGCAAAGCCTGCTCTAGTTTTGGAATATAAAGGCAGGTGGTAGTGTTTTGTGAAGGTATGCACAGAACTCCAAGTGGCTGCCTCCAAAATATCTTTGGTAGGAACTCCTCTGAGGAAGGCTGTAGAGGTAGCTGTGGCCCTGGTGGAGTGGGATCTGATGCCTGTAGGGACAGATTTTCCATGATAGTAACAAAACCGTATGCAGTGGCCTATCCATTTTGAAATAGTCTGTTTGGAAACTGGCTTCCCTTGAGCTCCTACAGCATAGGACACAAAGAGTTGTTCTGATTTCCTGAAAGGCTTTGTTCTGTCCAAATAATAACGTAGCTGTCTATGGATGTCTAAGGAGTGTAGGAGCCTTTCCCCTTTGTTTAGAGGATTGGGGTAAAAGGTAGGCAAGTGTATGGCTTGATTTAAAGCTACCCTGGATACCACTTTAGGCATCAATGACGGGTTGGTTCGAAGGGAAACCCTATCCTGATGGAAGATAAGAAAGGGCTGCACAGCCATGAGGGCTTGTAGTTCCGATACTCTACGAGCTGGGGTAATGGCCAGAAGGAAAGCTGTTTTCCAGGACAAGTATTGCAAATCTGTTGAGGCAGCTGGTTCAAAGGGAGGCAATGTTAATTTTTCTAGAATGTAATTAAGATCCCAGGCTGGTATTGGTTGTTTCCTTGGTGGTCTTATATTCTTAGCCCCTCTGAGGAACTGTCTTAAGAGTGGGTGAGAGAATAAGGGTGGATCCGTGTTGAATTCTGCAGAAATGGCTGAGGCATGGATTTTTATGGAGGAAAATGAAAGTCCACTGTTCAGCAGCTCAACTAGATACTGTAATACCCGAGGCAAATTCAGTTTTTTAGGGTCCTGGCCTTTTTTCTCATTCCAAGAGCAAAACAGTTTCCATTCTGCGGAGTAAGCCTTTCTAGTAGATGGCATTCTGGCCTCCAAAATGACATCCTGCACCTCTTTGGGGAGTAGAGTCTGTTGTGGTGTTAAGGAATTGTCCATGCAGCGAGATTGAGTGTTTTCAGCTGACTGAAGAGTTTTGTAGCTGTGCTGAGTCAGCAGAAGAGGCATTAGAGGTAGGGGCCAGGGAGGAGTATGCGTTAGGCTCCTCAGTAGTGGATACCAGTGTTGTCTTGGCCAGTCTGGAGCAATCCGTATCATCTTTGGTCTGTTTGGTCTTGCTTTCAAGAGCACCTTGGGCAGAAGAGGCAGAGGTGGGAAAGCGTAAACTGTCCATGCTCTCCAACTGAAAGGGCGTACACTCTCCAGGCCTTTGGATGAAAGGTCCTTGAGCAAAACCTTTCCAATTGATGATTCCTGTGGGAGGCGAAGAGATCTATGTCTGGCCTCCCGCACGCTTGGATTATCTTTGTAAACACTTGAGGATGCAACTTCCATTCGTGTGGATCTGTCATATTTCTGCTTAGATTGTCTGCCAGCATGTTTTCCAAGCCTGGCAAGTACTGTGCTTGAAGTTCGATTTGCCATTCCAGAGCCAAGTTCCAAAGTGTCATGGCTAGTCTGCACAGGGGGTATGAATGTGTTCCTCCTTGTTTGTTTATGTACCACATTACTGTGGTGTTGTCTGTTCTCATCAATAATTGTCCTGTATGCAAGAGGTCCTTGAAAGCTGTAATTGCATTTATCACTGCAAGCATTTCTTTTTGATTGATGTGAAGGTGATTTTCCTTTTGAGACCATTTGCCCTGAATGCACCTGTCTGCCATGTACGCCCCCCAGGCGTAATCTGAGGTGTCTGTTGTGATGACTTGATTTGCTTGAGGCTTGCAGAATGGAAGACCAGTGTTTGTTTGACATGCTTGGGCCCACCATAGAAATTCCTTTTGCAAACATGGAATTATTGGTATTATTGTTTCCAAACTGTGGCTGTGTTGAGACCATAGGTTTTTTTAGGTACCATTGAAGTTTCCTCATATGCAACTTTGCACATGGGATTAAAAGAATGCAAGATGCCATGAAGCCCAGAGAGCCTGCAGGATTTTCCTTGCAGTAAGCCTGGTACAATTTGCTAGTGTTTTGAAGTACTGAGTTAGTTGCCCCTGTTTTTCTGGCGTAAGATAGGCCATCTGGGTGTTTGTGTCCAAGTTGGCACCCAGGAAAGTTATTTTCTGAGATGGTGTTAGCCTGGATTTCTCTTTGTTGATTGTGTATCCTAGAGAATTCAGTTACCGTGTTGCATAAGCCAGATGTTCCAGAAGTATGTGCTTGCTGTCCGCTTGGATCAGGCAGTTGTCCAAATATTGGTAAATTTGTATCCCTTGAAGTCTGCAGTAGGCAATTACTGATGCCAGGCATTTCGTGAATACTCTGGGCGCAGTAGATAAGCCAAAGGGCAATGCAGAGAATTGATAGTGTATTGAACCTGCAAGAAATCTGAGGTATCTTCTGCAGCTTTGTCTGATTGGGACATGCAGGTATGCCTCCTTGAGGTCCAATGTTACCAGCCAAAACTCCTTGCCCAGCATGGGAGAAGCTGCTGTAATGTGAGCATCTTGAATTTTGGTACGAGTAAGAATGTGTTTAGGATGGATAAGTCCAAAATGGGTCTCCAGTCGGTTCCTTTCCTTGGTACCAGAAATAGCCTGGAATAAAAACCTTGACCTTGTTCGTGAGTAGGTACCTCTTGAATAGCTTTCATGTCTATGAGCTTTGAAATTTGTAGTTGTGCCTCTGCCCTTTGATTGTATGGCAGGTTTGGCATGCCTCTCATTTTTGGGAGAGTGTGAAAATGAAATCTGTAGCCTCTGTTTATAACGTCCAGGATCCATTTGCCTGTTGTGACAATATGCCAATTTCTTGTAAATAACGCCAGCTTTCCTCCCAAGGGTGCTGCCAGCTGATACTTGCTTGGCATGGAAAGTCATTGGGTTTGTTTCCTGTATTGTTGTGCACTGTCTTCGCCACCTCTTGGTGCTGGAGTTTGCCAATGCCTGCCTCTATATGATCCTTGTGATTGCCCTCTGCCCCTTGTGTGCCTGTATCTACCTCTTTGGGGCTTGTCCATGGCTGGAAATGACCAGTTTTTAGAAGGCCAATTTCTGCTAAAATGTGGTGGTTGAACCTGTAGAAAAGCTTTGGCTGTTTGCATAGATTTGGCTTTTTCTTCCATTTTCCGTAGTATCTCCTCAGCATTAGTACCAAATAGCACATCCTTTTGTAAAGGAGCATCTAGTAGTTTAGCTTTCACATGATCAGGCAAGATTTGTTCCCTAAGCCATGCATGTCTACGAATGACTGATCCTGTAACAGCAGCTCTACTTGAGGCCTCTAGGGCATCATAGCCACAGTGTAAAGTGTGTTTACCCACTTGTTCTGCACTATGCATCATATCCTGCAACTCCTTCAAATCTGGTTGTTCAGGTTGAGACATTTTATTTCTTAATTGTGATAACAGAAACTGCTGATATTTAAGCATATGAAACTGACAATTTAAGGCCCTCATAGCTAGGGTGGCCGAGGTATATACCTTTTTTCCCCACCTTTCTAAGTATCTTGACTCTCTCTCTGAAGGTAGTGGATTCTTAGCAGTAGAGGCCTTCATTCCCTTGGGGCCTTGAGAAATGGTTTCAGGGTCAGCATTATGGCTTTTGTAAAGAAATTGGTGAGAGTTAGGAACTCTGTAGTACCCATCAGGCTTGACTGGGGCAGGAGGCAGGGAATCCGGATTAAGGCAAGCCTCCGAATAAACATCATCAAGTACGTCCAAGACAGGAGGTATCACCAGAGGTCTGTGTTGAGGTAACAAAAGAAATTCCCCAAGTCTTTTCTTGGAATCAGAAAAGTCTTGACCTTCCCAATGGAAGTGTTCCCTCAAGGTGTGCAAGGTTTCCCCAAAAGAAAAATCCTCAGGAGGAGATACAGAAGGAATGGACTGCTCTGCATCCGAGTCTTCAAATGGGGAGTAAGAGTGTTCCTCTACATTAGAATGTTCTGAAAAAAATGGAGCTCTGATCAGAAGAGGGAGAATCTTCCTCCACTCTGGGCCTCTTGTCTGGAGGGGGTTGGGAACCCCTGATAAGAGTAATTAAATCTTCAGCCATTTTAAGCATCTGCTTTTTAGGCATGGGGCCTGGGGATGGGTCCTGTGCAACAGGCCTCTTGGGATGCCTGGCTGATTTGGACTTAGTAAAGGCCTTAATGGAAAAGGAAGATGAAAGTCTAAAGACACCATGGGTGGAAGTGGACCTGTCCACATTAGGAGGCTCAACGCTCACAGTGGCTTCAGTGGTTGTAGTCTGGATCTGGGCCGAGGAACCTGCGGTCTCTGTTACAGAAGACACCGCCAAAGAAGTGTCGTCGGTAGTCAGGGACTGCATAGGCGTCTCGCTGAGGACCAGACCACGTGTAGCCGGTTTTGGCGTGGTGTCGGTGGGGACCGCAGACCTCGCGTGTCGGTCCTTGTCCTTGCATTTTTTGGTCAAAACGCTAGTCGGAGTCTCAGACGACATTTTATAATCAAAGGCTGTACCAAAAAAGTGTTGGGCGAACTCCGCCCGACGCTTAATAGTGCGTTTATTGAAAGTAGCGCAAAAGCGACAGCCTGAGACGTCATGGTCTGGGCCTAAACAAGGTATGCAAAGGGAATGGAAATCCTTATGCAGTATTTGCTTCCCACAAGAAATACAATTGTTAACTTTTTCTGACATCGGTCTGAGGCAAGAAAAGTTTCCCCAACGGGGTACTTAGCTTTAATGAAGACTTCGGTTTCCAATTTTTAGTAAATTCAGGAGCTGGCCGACCGGCACTTGCGAACTGCTTCTGCTTCGGGCACCGCGCGGCAAAAAAGACTGAAGAAAATGGCATCGGCTGTGTCTTGTATACCCCTGCCTCTCTGAAGTCAGGAAAGAAAGCGACAACCGACGCCAGACCTGGACTTTGGAATTCGGCCGACCGAGGGATCGCCTGACGGCAGAGAACCCATCTGTGATTACTGCAGCTGTATGCACGATGAACATCCTGTAATATCTGTCAGGCTTAACAGGAGCTGGAGGTAAGGAGTCAGGTGTAAGACTAGACTCCGAAAACACATCTACAATGTCTAACACAGGTGGGATGGCTAGTGGCTTGTGTTGAGGTAGTAAAAGGAAATCCCGAGCTTCTTTTTAGATTCTGAAAAATGTTGGCTCTCCCAGTGGAAATGCTCCCTCATGGTATGCAAGGTTTCCCCAAAGGAATAGTCCTCTGGAGGAGAAGCTGAAGGAATAGATTTTTCAGCATCAGAATCCTCATGGGGGGGGAAGAGAATATTCCTGATTAGAAGAGGAATCGGAAGAAATGGAAACCTGATCTGAAGATTCATAGTCAGTCTCTTGCCTAGGCCTCTTATGAGGGGGATGGGAACCCCCTGATCAAGGTAACCAAGTCTTCGGCCATTTTGAGCATCTGTTTTTTGGGCATAGAGGCTTGACCACGTGGCTCTTGAGTTTGTTTCTTTGCTTTGGAAGGTGCTTTAGTCTTTGCCTTTGAAGCTGAAGTCTGTTTGATGTAAAGATGTTTAGGTCTGAATACACCCTCAGAAGCCGGTGCCTGCTCAGCAGCTCCGGACCCATCTGAAGGGATAATATCAGAGGCTCCAATACCTTGAGTTTCCAGCGGCATGGCTGACTCCACATGGGAGTCAGTAGCGGCCTGCGACTCTAAAGTAGCGGGCATCAGTGGCTGCGAAAGCACCTCACTGAGGACTGGCAAACGGCTTAGGAGAAGCTTAATCGTCTGTTTTGGGCCTTGGTTGCCTCTTTCCTTTTCTTTGCATTTCTTGTGAACACCGGTAGTCGGATGGCTATCCGACGACATTTCTGGATAATTAAACCAGCGTCCAAAATAGTTTAAAGCAAAATCATACAGACGCTTAATAGTGCGTTGGTTAAATCTCACACAAAACAGACAACCAGAAATGTTGTGATCAGGGCCTAGGCAAGGAATACAGTAAGAATGAAAATCCTTATGAGGTATTTGCTTCCCACAAGAAATACAATTAATTTTTTCTGACATCGGTCTGGAGCAAGAAAAAAAAAAAAAAAAAAGTTTCCCCAACGGGGTACTTAGCTTTATTGAAGACTTCGGATCTGAAACTCTAACACAAAAATCTCAGGAGTTGGCTGACCAGCACTTGCAAACTGCTTCTGCTTCGGGCACCGCGTGACAAGAAAGACTAAAGAAAATGGCGTTGGCTGCTTCTTTTAGAAACCTGAATATGTGACGTCAGGGAAGGGGCGACAGCAGCCGACACAGGACACAAGACTTTGGAATTCAGGCCGGCTGAGGGCAACCTGCCAGCAGGATTACCCAAATGTAATTACTGCAAAAGTGAAACACGAAGAACATCTACACAGACACTACAGCATACCGATCTACACTTTACCTTAGAACCAAACTCTTCTACATTTAATTAAGTGTTGCACACTGTTGTCAACACTTAGGAGCTGGCATAATAGTTCTCATCTGGTTCTGTAACAAAAAACAAATGGTTTAAGTGGTGTCACTTCTAACACTTCTAAGAGGACAACAGCATCCAAATGGGCGCACCCACAAACTCTTGCAGATAGCCAAGCACAATTGCAGATACAAGCACAGTTGTGTTCATCTACGAACACTTGCAAACAGCCATATCAGACAGGGCAGAGTTCCCTCTTGCTCTAGAAATACTTTTCCTTGCTCTGTTTTCCACTATTTTTGCCAACTGTAAGCAGGCTAAACCCAAGTCTAATTCTTGCTGCAATCTCTAAATCTGTAGTAAAACTGCAGTTAAAGCTAAGTCAAATTTACAGTTGCAAATATATAAAATCTGAGTGAGAACTTCACACTCTGGAAACACAGCACATAAGGGGGGCTTGCAGGCAGATGATGGCTATTGCAACAGTGATTTATTCACACATCTACGGTTACGTTAAATTTACTTGCACAGCTGTGGTATGATCTACATTTTTGATAATTATTGCAGTAGTCAAAGGCATGAGTGCATTACTATAGCTTAAAAGCGTTTGATGAGGAATGAATTCAAGCATCCAGGAGCCTTTAGAGAATGGTTCTTGGAAAGCCTGTTCTGGACCAGGAAAAGGAATCTTATTCATAATGCTTTGGGAAAGTATGTAAAGATGATAAAGCTGCTGCCACTAGACTACTTAAGAGTCCAATCCTTTCCAGAAATCCACAGATGAATACAAAGCCCTGACTGAATGGGCTCTACCTTTGAATGGAAGTGGCTTGTTATGAACAGTATAGCATGAAGCACCATTTGGAAATTGCCTGCTTTGACAATGTCTCCCAATAAAAAAAAAAAAAAAAAAAAAAAAAAAAAAAAAAAATGGTTAATCAGCTTTAGTATCTGAGCTGCCTGTGGACATCCAGAGTATGAAGAATATTTCTCCCTTTTTTTAGGTTCTGGAAAGAATGCATGGAGAACAACCTTGCTTACAGTACACTTTGAAGCACTATAGACATAGGAGGATTCATCATGAAAGAAACACTGTTCCTATGGAAAATGAGGCAAGGTTGCCGCAGCACAAGAGCTTGTAACAAACTATTCTTCTTGCAGATGTACCAGGCTGTGGAATGGCAATTCATCATTGGGACAAAGCAGAAATTGCTTAAGATTCCAAGACAGAATAAGTTATTTCTTGCATTTATTTCACTGAATTGCACTTTACGCATAAGCATATAATTATGCTATACAGATCTACTACATTTTGCACTGTTAATGTCTCACTGCATTTGTGTATGGTTTTAACTTTTTTATTGCTAGATACGGTTTCATTACTCTAACTGCATTTTTACTGAATTACTTAAATGTAAACTGCTTTTTCATACAGAGAGTTGTATTTCCTGTTTGTGAAGGCTCCATCTGTGCTTTTTTGTACATTTTTTTGAGGTTTCTATGTTCTAGCCAGGTATAAAACGGGTTTGCAGTTTAAAGCATTCTCCTTGCTCCTTTATCTGTTTAAAAAACTTTATTTAGTGGCTAGAGCTAGTAGCTGCAATAGTTTCCTACTCACCCTCCCTATTGGTGTTTTGTTCTTGTACTTGGTGGCTTTGCAACTGCCCGCCCATTCTACCCAATACAGAGAACATCTGAGAAGGCCAACCCACTTAGGTTCTTAACCTTGAATTATTTTCTGTTCCTGCTTTCTCCCTTTCCACTTTACTAAAAAAAAATTGCTAGAATCTTCTTGTGTTCTGACAGTGTGCTTCTCACTCAATTATATTTTTTGCCACTTTTAACTGTTCAGAGTTGAATAAAACAATAACTGAATTCAGTCCAGAATACAGTTTGAATACTTTGCATTTATTTAAACTGTATTTGCTCTAATATTGCTACAGACTCAGTATACTAGTTTGCACTGCACTTGTTTTTAATGCTGTTTTAGCTACTTTTCTGTACAATTCTAAGCTTGTTTCCTGCCTTTCCCGTAACTAGTCTAGCCCACATACAGATTTTGTGTGTCTAGGATGGTTTGTAAGCTTCTGAGCCCCCCAAGCCTTTCTGTGTTGGAGGGAAGTCTTCTAGCTTATCAGTGGGAGTGGTAAGCAGTAAGTACCCTATCTAGCACAAAAGGAGTGGTTTCTGGCCCAGAAATTGTAGTTATTGGACATTTGGGCAGTTTTTCCATCTCTCTCAACTTTTCTGGTTTAACAGCCCATGTTTGCGCTTGTTTCCCGCCTTTCCTGTAACTAATCTAGTCCAGATACAGACTCGCTGTATCCAGGACAGTTTGTAAGCTTCTGAGCGGTGCCAAAGTCTGCTCTTCAATTTTCCCCTTATAACTACTAGTTCTCTGCTCTCCTACACTTTTACTAGCTTATTAGTCAAGCACTTGAACAGACTTCTTATAGCAATTACTGTAGCACACAAAAGTGCTACCAGCACTAAACATTCTACAAGCAAACAGATCCAGTACTTATTAATGCCCACCCCTTCAGGCATATCTAAAGGTCAGTTCTCTGTGCATTCCCACTACTAACTTGGTGAACATGGGCATCCTGAGGCAATGTAGCAACTGCCTCATGTACACCAAAAACCCTCTCCTCTTACCTCCCAACACTCAGACTTGCGAGAGATGCACTTGTATATCCAAATTGGAAGCCATGCACTCTTCCCGCAAAGACCAGAATAGCTGGTCAAGATGAGGAGGTCAACACTTGCACCACACCACATGGAACACATAGCCTTCCGGAACACACACTAGCACTGCCTTCACATAAAAACACAAACCACACACCCATCTTCATGGAGGCTCTCAAAAATCTACCCAAAGAGCAGAGACCTCCAAGGCAGAAACGTACTCTACCACCACAACACAACACTAATCACGAGACACAACTCTCCTAAACAGTGTTCCACTCAACCAAAGCCCCCAAAGCAAAACAGCATGCCCAACACAGTAGTCACAGGTGACTCAATAGTGAGGCACACTAATACCCCACTCACTAGGTTGAATAAGGAGAAAGTAACAGTCAGCTGCCTGTCAGGTGCCAGGATTGGCCACATAATGCACACACTCAGGTCCCTCAGTAACAGGTACAAATAGGACTCTCATTGTACATGTGTGTGTGTGAATGACCTGAGATATACCTCCCTGGAATAAATGGAGAAGCTCTCGGATTATGTAGCCCAGCCAGGTATGACCCTAGCCCCGAGCAGCATCCTACCATCACCCAGAATGATACCACAGTACAAGCAGAAAATGATTGATTTCAACTGGCTAAGTTTCTGGTGTCAACCTAAGGGAATCCAGCATGTGTCTGCCTGGGATGACATGATTGACCGACCTTGATGCTTTGCCAGAGATGGCCTATATCTGTCACCCCTGGGCTTCTGGATACTGGCCAAGGCTCTTGCCACCCCTATAGTGCCTTTTTTAGGCAGTGTTCCAAAGACCAAATTACCATCGTAACAGCTACAAAACAAATGCAATCTGAGGGTCATGCTACCCAACGCTACAAAAGTCTAAATCTCAAAATGCACTCGCTCAAAGCACTCCTTAAAATGGAGAACAGACATTTGTGCTGTAACAGAGACCTGGTTCAAGGCAGCAGAAATCACCCTGCACTACCACGCTACAACTCATTCCACACTTTTTAGCCCCAGAACTTGGACCGAAGCCACAAAGGTGGCAGTGTTTCCTTATTCATAAAGGATGTGCACACCTCCAGACTGGTAGCCCAACATAACACATCAGAGATACTTCAGATGCAGGTGCAGCTAACATTGGGTAAGATAGCAATTCAGGTTGTAGCCTGCTATAGGTCCCCAACCATTTCCCAAGACTCGCAGTCCATGTTCCCAAGCACCTTGGAGAATATTCGGTTCCAACCCAACACTCGTACAAGGCCAATTCAACTACCCCTTCATTAACTGGGAAAACTACTAGTGTACCAATACACTTGCCCGTTTCCTGGAATTCATTAATTCTAATGCGCTGGACCAGCTCACTCTTACCCCCACTAGAGGTAGCAACATCCTTGACGTGGTCATTACTAACATGGGCAACCATTGCTCTACACCAATAGTCAACTCCTCCCTGGTTAGATCTGACCACAAACTAATCACCTTGGAAATACACATCCCTCCCTCTCCCCCACCCCACCACAAAGGTAACCATCATGAAAAACTTCTCCAAAGCTAATTTTGGGCTCCTAAAAACAGAGGTGGCCAACTTCACGGCACCCATGCAAATGGAGAATAGTTGCATGGCTGCTGAATCATACACCAATGCACTGTATAAACCACGTACACAAATGCATGGATCTCACCATACCCAGTAGAGCCAAGACGCTCTCAACAAAAAAAAACACAGAAGCCTATCTGATGGTCCCCTGCCATAAATAAACTCTGCAACACAAGGAGGCAACTGATGCGGAATAAGGTGAAGTCCCAAAACTGGAAAAACTCCCTTATCAGCCACAACAAAAAGTTGAGATCCCTCATCAAATCCTCTAAAGCTAGTTATGAAAACAGAACTGCAGCAGATAGTAAAGACAAGGCCTTCTATAGTTATATAAAAAATCTCCACGACAATACCCAGATTTGCTCTGAGCTACTGCACAGTGGTACCTCCTATACCGAGCTAACAGGTATTGCCAATATACTGGCAGACAGATTCAGTCCCAACTTTACCCCTCCCCCACAAAGGGCCAATCACAATACCAGTAGATTGACAGGCACCCAGTATTACTGCTGCACATGTTGAAACAGCACTGTCCAAGGCCAAGAATACAGCTTCTATGGGACCTGATAATATCCCTGGCTGTGTTCTTCATGAACTACAGAGTGAACTGGCAGCTCACCTGTGTGGCCTGTTAAATCACAGTCTCATCTCAGGCTTTGTCCCTACTGAATGGCACACTTCTAAAGTCATCCCTCTCCACAAAGGAGAAGCGGCTACAGACCCTGGGAACTATTGCCCCATTAGCCTAAGTCTGATATGCAAATCTATGGAACACATCACCATGGACCTAACAAACAAGGATATAGGGAATCTCCAAACTCTGGATCCCATGGTTTTGTGAGGAGTAGATCATGCCTGCTTAACTTGGTCAACTTCTTTGAGTCCGTCACTAGGGCTGCGGATGAAGGAAAGGTGGTTCATACAGCCTACCTTCATTTGGCCAAGGCCTTTGATACCATTCCCCACAGAGGAATCATAGAAAAACTCACTAAGCTAGGCATCTACCCCTATATCACTAGGTGGGTTACAAACTGGCTCACAGATAAAACCCACAGTGTGAAAGTAGCTGACTTAAGTCAGACTGCCGACTAGTCACAAGTGGAGTCCCACAGGGTTCGGTCCTGGGCCCTCTCCTGTTTGGTATCTACTTCTCTGAAGTCCAGGATAACACAAAGGGACTCTGGCTGACAAAGTCTGCAGACTATTGCAAGTTGGGAGCCATTAAGTCCCCAAAGTGATGCTGACATCCTACAAAATGGCCCCAATGACTGGTGTCAGAACCATGGCCTTAAGCTCAATGCTAAAAAAAAAAAAAAAGTCCTCCCCTTTGGGGCATTCCACTGAACACAGAAGGCGTTAAGAGATCTGGGAACACAGGTTGACCGCAACCTCTCTCTTGATCACCAGATTGCCACTGTGGTTAGAAAGTCCTACTATGTGGCACATCTCATTACCAAGGGTTTTGCATCCAGAAGAAAGAGGTCATGGTCTTCCTCTACTCTTTCTATCATTAGGCCAATCAGAGTACAATGCTCCATTTGGCATATACCTCACTAGACACCTGTAAAAACTGGAGAGAACGTAAAAGTACTTCACAAAGAGGATCCTAGGCCTTAAACACTTCTCATATTGCCTACTTAAGAGGCGATCTCTGCTCGACTTGCAAAGCCATGTCTGACCCAGCTCGGTTAGAAATGCTGCATCTAAAGAAATCCAAATCCCTCCACACCACATGCACCAGAGACCTCAAATTACCACAATCAACAGAACATACTGGAGGGACAGGTTCATAACCCAGACACTGCCCAGGCTATGAGATAGGACTTACCATACATGTCAAGCAGAGCACCTTGCTGACCCTCTTCAAGAGGAATCTTGATGAGTGGATTGGAAATAAAAAATTCACCCTAGGGATAACTCCAGTGACTCTACTCTACTACTAAGGTCAGGTAGCACGATGCCAGGGTAATCCTATGGCTAGGTTTGTAAAGGCCCCAGGGGCCATTAGCCTAGTACACACCTATGAACAGTGCAGTTTTCCAAGTTGAAAATATCAAATTAGCTAAGTGAACCAATTTAAAAGCATCATCTTTTTAAAGCACAAGATTAAGAGCCAAAGGAAAAGTCACCGATTTCCTAGGTGACTTGATATGTAAAAACCCATTCAGAAACGGACTTAGACAGGTAGAAACTAGGGAATCTAAGGAGGGATGAGCAGAAACGGCCAAAGGATGAAGAAATGAGAGAAATAAAAAACAGGAGTATAACTACTCAACAATCTAGAACTTGAGGTATCCACGCATTTAGAATCAAAGCAATGGAACTGTTCACCACCTCAAAAACGTGGTAAAAATATTTTAATACAACATAAAACAGCAAAGCTTAAAAATAACACTCTTTCAATGCTCATACCAGGCTTTTAAAGGGTCATGATTCTTAGAATGGCATCCAGTAGAAAGTCTTTTCCATTTACACATGATTTTCTAGAAGCTGTTTTTTTTTTTCATCCGTCAATACCTGCTGCATATTCAAGAGAAAAGAGGTCTAAAAAAGAACCCAGAAATACAGTTGTGCAAGTTATCTTGCACAACAGTAGATGGTCTTTTTGCAGGAGCCCAAGCTACATGGGTTTTACCTCTTTTAGTGCCAGAAGCTTTTCAAAGCTAAGTGGCACCCTCCCCATGATATAAATGGCGGAAGTTTGAGGAGTTCAATGTAAAAGGACAGAGTACAAAAAGCGCAGAGATGTTACCATAAAAAGTGAAGTAATAGCCCTGAAAGAAAAATCCTACTAAACATAACCAAAAAGGGAAAATACACACACACACACACACACACACACACACACACACACACACACACACACACACACACACACACACACACACACACACACACACACACACACACACACACACACACACACACACACACACACCTCGGTAGCACAATAAAAAGCAAACAAATGGGAGAGGGGTTGTAGGAAGAGTACAGCTATACAAACAAATGGTGAACTATTCGAACATTAACTGTTATAGCAAGTTTACTTAGCCTGACGTTATACAGCGGTAGCGTTGTTAACTCACAGCAAGAGGCTCTCCTGTTAAATTCTCAACTGGAGTGCCTTCTGTGTGGAGTCCGCATGCCCTCCCCACAGCAGAGTGGCCTCCGAAAGATATGCGTGAATGGGAGTGCCTTCACTGAAGGTTGGGCGCAGGGCTAGCAACTCTGCACCATAAAAATCTACTGCCAATCATTAGCGGACCGGAGTTCCGCTGTGGCGACCCCTAACCGGGAAAAGCCGAAAAGACAAACAAACTTAGCTTGATGTTGAACACAATAAAATTGTGCAATAGTTACAGTAGCCCATGGTACACGAGTAGATTACTACAGCTTTACAGGTAACATCAAAGGAAGAATTAAGAATTCAAGAGCCCCTCTTAATTATAGCAAGGTCTGCTGTGGACATGGAAAAGGAACCCAGTTTATAGCACTTTCTAAAGGTGTGCACACAGGGCCAAGCAGCTGCTTTTACAATGCTTCCACAGTCTACCCCTATTCAGAAAGCCACCAAAGACAAAGCCCAAGTGGAATAGACCCTAACCCTACCTGGAATTGGCCTTATTGTGAGGAAATTAAAAAACAAACAATAGCACAAGACAGCCATTCAGAATACAGCACGACACTTTTTTCCCTTGTTTTTGCAATCAGGAAAACATGGGGAGATTAACAGGCTGGCTCAAAGTAAACTCTGAGAAGACCAATGAGCTCGTTCTCAAACTTGTTACAGTGAGAAAAAGCTACCTCATTCTCCAAAAGAGGTTGCATCTCTGACATGACTCTTAATTAAGCTAAGTGAGCGAAGAGAAAAGTCTTCAATGTTAAAAGACTCAAGTCAGCCTACCAAGCTGGCTCAAATGGAAAAAAAAAAAAAAGAGTAAGCTTTTCAAGGACAAAATTAAAGTCTACAGGAGCAGCCATCAGTTTTCTAGGCTAGACAAACATGTAAAACTCCTCAAAAAAATTGTTCGACTTGTGGACAATTAAAAAAAGGGGGGAATCCAATAGCAGTCAAGCAGGAATAGCCAACAAATAAACTTTAGAGGAGAAAGGCCAGAGGGCAGTCAGACACATACCCCCACTAGGCCTCAACAGGATTATGGTTCTTTGCATGGCACCAAGTAGATCTTTTCTATTGCACAATTGTTAGCCTTCTACACCGGCTGCATGCCCTCAGCAAAAAAGGTGCCTAATAGGTTGAGATTCTTTCATCCAGTCAGTTGAAGAGTTTTCAGGTTGGGGTGTGTCAGTCAACCCCCATCTTGTTTGAGTAAATCCAGTCAATGAAGAAGCCCCTGATAACTGCCCTTGGTCAGTTTTAAGGGAAAACTGTTGCTAGTCCCTTTTTGACCCAGACACCACCACAATACATGTAGTCTCCTTCCTGATGTCTAGAATAGGGTACAGTTGTGTAGGTTGAACTTACCTTAACAGTAAAGGTTTAAAAGAACACTGCTGCATTAGCTTTAGTTATGAGAGAATTACATCCTGCCAAATGATACAACAGCTGGCCAGCTTCCATACATGCTCAAACCCAGAGGCTTGAGCCGAGATGACTAGAGAGAGAGACAGGTTTGGGTGACAAAGCTTCACAGCCTTCATGTCAAAGAGCGACTGTGGTGTCTTTAAGGACAATGCTAAGGACAAAAATAACTGTCCACACATGGGCATAAACGCACCAAAAAAAAAAACAAGGAAGATGGAGAGAGGAAGCAGCTGCTGCAGCAGTGGTCATTCTAACATTTACTGTTCTGGTAAGTTTACTTGCATAACTGTACTTCGCTTCATCATATGTATATCAGTTCATAGGCAAGTACTAAGCTATCCGCCCTTATGGGCCATTTTAAGCCTAGTCAGTTGATCACTGCTGTGGCCTTACCTCCACAGGTAGATTACCCTACCTTACTACATTTGGGAGGTGGATGCCAGATCTAGACCTAGAGGTAGAATCAAGCTTATACTGCTTTCTACAAATATTAACATGGATCAAAGATTTGCTTCTACAATACTTCCAGAATAAACCCTTTCCAAAGCACCATGGATAAAACCCAAACACTGGTACGTTTGGCCTAGACCCTGCCTGGAATAGCTTTGTTGTGGTGAGTATAACAGAAAGTAATAGCCTTAGATAACCATTTGGAAATGGTATGCTTTAACACAGGTTAGCCTCCTTATCTTCACAAGGAATAAACAACTGAGCAGAGCATCTGAAAGGTTTAGTTTTGTCAACACAGAGTAGTAAGTGAAAAGTCAGGGAATGTAGGATGTTGGGACCATACAGATTATAGATACCAATAAAGTGTGTGGAGTCTAGGAAAAAAACCTTCACAAAGATAGTATAAGCCATGAGAGCCAAAATCCAGAGGAAATATCTAGCTCAAACAATAGTCTTCTTCTTTCGGCTTTTCCCCAGTTAGGGGTCGCCACAGTGGATCACCTTATCCGCTCATGATTGGCAGTGGAGTTTTATTGTGTCGAGTTGCCAGCCCAGCACCCAACCTTCCACAGAAGGCACATATATGCACACACACACACACACACACACACACACACACACACACACACACACACACACACACACACACACACACACACCTAGGGCCAATATGGAGTGTCCAATCAACCTACAGCATGTCTTTGGGATGTTTGAGGAAACTGGAGCACCCGGAGGAAATCCACACTACCACAGGGAGGACATGCAGACTCCGCACAGAAGGCACCCCAGCAGAGGATCGAACCAGAGAACCTGTTGCTGAGATGTGGCAATGCTAGCCACTGCACCACCGTGGCCACCCTAGCTCAAACAATGGTATGAGAAGAAAAACTCAGGAATCAATCTAGGATTATACCTACTTTTTCCCCAGTGGAAGAAAATGTCTGAACCAAAGCGTCTAAGAGACCCGCAGGAAAATAAACTTGTGAGAATTTAATCGGACAGAACATCTGCATATTCTATCCCTCATCTAATGGTACAAAGAAAATAAAATTGTGACACTTGGGAAGACATTCTGCAAGGAAAGGCAAATCACCTAAAGGAAAAATGTGAACATCTTGTCTGAAGGTTATCACATGAGCTAGAACATTTTGAAAGAACCTTTATAAATAAGATAATACAGAGAAACTGATATGATCCAAACACAAAAATCTTTAAAAACTTCTGAAGAGTGGCTCTAGGAGTGTGATGATCTGAATCTTTTAAAGGTTAGCAGAAAACTCAAAGAAAACAAGGAACAAGATGAGAAGGGATAGGAATTATTTTGTTACAAGAAGCATCACTATATAAACGCTTTTCTCAAGAGAAGAGTCAACCCCCTCAAGAAAAGCAATGCTTCATGACAGGAGGAAGAGTCAAGCCTGGTGGAGAGAAAAAAAAAATTGTGTGGGTGGGGGCAGTAAAAAAAAAAAAACAACTCCCTAAATCCATTTAGGTTTTTGGCAGTAGGTTGCTTAGGGGTGGGTGGGAGTCTTGTTAATAGTCACACTAACAAATTATACTTTCCTAGTTCTGGGAGGTTTCTCAAGTTTTTGGAAACTCCCTGCCATAGTTTTTTTAAATGTTTGCATACCAGCAGCTTACTGGTCAGTTTAATTTGCATTAAAAATAAGGTGATCGAGACAGCATTTTATCCTTTATCCTGACTTGAAGGATGAAAAACAGACAGACCCAGTGAATTAGCATACTTATCTCACCTAAAAAAGGATCCCTGCAGTAGATGGTCCAAAACTTTCCATCCATGGGAAAATTTGAAATTCAATTTTTGACATCCTCTGGAAGTTTGAGGACAGCCAGGCCAACTTCCTGATAACAGTTTCAATGGCATCAGTCCCGGAAGTGACATCAGCATAATAGTAAGCTTATTTCAAACAATGAATAGCTACTTGACAGAGGCAACCAGGTTAGACAAAGCACATTTCTCCTCATGAGAGGAAACTCATGCCAAATGCCAAAACCTTCCTCATTTTCACAGCCATCAAGCATAAATTTCAACATACAAGGCTGAATATGAGAATTCCAAAATCAAGTGATGCAGAATACACAAACTATCAAAAGCCTTCTAATCCTTGCCAAGAAAGGGAACAGTATTATCTACATGTAGCAGCTGGATTCACAAAGCAAATAGCTGTTGGGTCTGATCTGGAACAAATGTACAAGAGCTTAAAAGCTCAAGGAACTATATACACAGTCCATCTCCTGTCTTGGGGGTATCAGACTGGCTATTAAGCAACTTACAGGCTGTAACAAAAACATCCTGCAGTACAGAAAAAGAACAAGGAATAGGAGCTGGTTCTGTAAATTCCATCTGTAACAAACCATACTTCCTGAAGGAGTGAGAAATGTCACAATTTTCCCATTGGAAAAAACAATTCATTCCGGAGTGTTTCAGAGAAAGAAACCTTCAAAAAAGGCATCTGTGAAGACAAAACAAGCTATCCTTTCACTCATTTTGAGGTGCAATCTCTTCCAAAAAAAAATACAGAATCCCCTTTTCTTTTACCAGAAACAGCCATACAGGAAGGCTCAAGAACCGAAATAAACCACGAGCGAAGCCTAACAAACTTTTCTGGTCCAGAGTCAATGAGACAGGAGAAGACAAATTTAAGCTTCCGTTTCTTTTTGACAAAAACCTTAAGAAACAGACACACTTGTACCAGGAAAAAAAACTTTTAGGGATGAGCATAGCAGTCTAGAGATGGCAACATTTTCTGCCACCTCTCAGGACCAACAAGAGCTTCTCTCACTTGTCTGACAAGGGCACAACAGCCACATAGAATTATGCCCAACTCCCTGTCCATAGTGGTTGTAGGGACACTAGCAGGAGACAAGGAAAGAGGAGTGGTCCAAGTTACCAGCTTTGGACACAGCAAATTAACTCATCAGTAGCCAAGGACTTTAGCAGCCTGCTGTGGTGGCAAAGGCAGTTTGGTAATTTTCTAATTTTTATGGCTAGAAGAAAGAACTGAGGAACTGGTATGTTGTTCAATGGTCAAGCAAAGATGCCAGACTCCCAAGGAAAGCCTGGCAGTAGTGAACCCCCCCCCCCCCAACTCATGAAAACACAATAAAAACACCTCACAATACTTGCCACAGCCCATAAAAGCAAATTAAGCAAAGCACATTTTCACCAATGAAAAGTAGTTTAAAATAAGTTAACTTTTTAACACAAAAGTAAAAAGGTAATGCTCCCATTCAAAAGTAATTAAAGGTAAAGAGACAGTCATTAAAACAATTCTAGCTGCAAGATTAATATTCTACAGAAAAAAGTAGAAGGTCGGTCATAAAAATAAATCCGTCCAGCAAAGGAAACGTTAAATGGATCATGAATATTCAAATGCCCACAGAGAAGCACTCTTCAGTGGCAGAAAGGCTCTGAAGGCTTAGTGACCAAACCGGTCAGATTCGCTCGCCTGTGGAGTGCATCCCTACAGATGCAGGGGACATACCCTCCCCCCCAGTCCTTAGCAGCTACAGGTCCTAAACTAGAGGGACCAATGGACAAAAGTGAGTGGTCTAAAGAGCAAAAATTTGAAACGGGAGACTCACCCATCAGTGGCTAAGGCACAACTGTAGCAATCCTTATATCCAGAGACTTCCTCACTACCTTAAATCTTCTCACGGACAGAGGAAGAAACGAGGCAAGTGGTAACTGCTCCACTGTTCAACAGGATCAGCCATGTATGAAGAACTGAAGATACGAAGCAGTGCCTGAAGTTTTAAAGACAGTCAGAAGCAGGTTCAAATAAGGGGGAAAAAAAACCATACAACAACCAAACAATGAAGGTTTTTGCACGCACAGGGTCCCGCCCTTGTACCAATCCGCCTACACAACCTGTAAAGGGGGGGGGGGGGTAAAAAAAAAAATTATTCCATCTTTTCTCACACAAACATATGCACAGAACATTCCCCTAACAAGAAGAGACGGTCTAAGATTTCATGTTGTGTTTCGATGGAAAACTGATAATTTTCACAGATAAAACATGTTTTCCTCAAGATAAGTTTAGTGGAAGGTTTTCCCAAAAGGGAACTTGTTTGCCTAATCCTAAAGGATCACTAATCAATAATCAGTTCCATAGGGCCTACGAAAGATCTCTTAGAAGGCAAGAAAGCTTTTCACACTCGCTCCTTTATATGGAGCTTCTCTCAAACTACTGTGTGTCAGTATATGTACAAAAACACCCTTAAGCTTTAAAAAAGTCTTGTCAGTATCATGTGGGTTATGACCCACACAGCTCAGGCTACTGCAATAGTGATCTAAATGTTGACCATCTCGATCATCCAAGCAGTAAATTCAAGTGTTTACAGGTTGGGATGTAGCATGCAACCTGCCTTGAGTAAATCTAGTTTGTGTGGAGATTTGTGGTAATTGCCCTTTGCCACATACAGTAGGGAAGAGCACCACTGTTGGCTTGGCTAAAAAGGGATGTCAATACCACAATCCTTTGTTAGCCCTTCTGGACCTTTAGAACCCCAGATTTCAGTGGAAAGACATACAAGAATATTCTGGTCCAAGGAAATGAGAAGGATTCTGCCTTCCAGATCTATTTGCAAGGAATTCTGTAGCAGAATCTATTCAACTGTCTGTTTTGAAGAAGGGAAATAGATGCATAGTGAGGCGTCTCCCCTCAGCCGAAAATTCCTGGATGCTCGCAGGGTGCAATTTCCACTCACGAAGTTCTGTTCTTGTCCTGCTCAGCTTGTCTGCTACAAAGGTTTGTTCTGTCAGAATGTACAAAGCTTTAAGACAAACTGAGCTCAGTTGCTACCTCTCAGGCAGTCACAGCAAGTCTCAGAGCATGAGATCTGTTACCCACATATTTGTGTCACATCATTGTGGGGTTGTCTGTAAACCACTTGCAGAGGTCCTGGTAACTAGAGATTTAAAAGGTTTAATGCACTGATAACTACCAAAAAACACAACTGTAGATTTTGCACTTAAGGTCCAGCTTCACAACAAATTTCAACAGAAAAAACAGATGAAAGAGGAGGGCTTTTTATCGAGTCTGATTGGCTGTCATGCATTTTAAAAGGTGTTCATAACTTTTGTATGATGTCTGAAGAAGGGTTTTTCAAACCTGAAAGCGCTAACCTACTGCATTTTATTAAACTACTGTTCATCAGCCTGGTGGTCCAGATGGTCTGTTTTTGCTGATGCACTGATAACCGCCAACATCACCCCAGGCAAATTCCAAAGCATCTGTCTGGGAGAGAGGCTGAAGTGAGAAGGGGAGACCTGGATTGAGAGAAAAATGTCCCACCCACCAGAATAAGTCCCTTCTGACAACCGTAGAAATTAAATCTAAAATTTGAGGTGGTGTAAATGCAAACTCAGCTGAAACACTGAAATCTTAAGTGAAGTCCGACTAAGGGAATCCCAAGAATCACAGACGCTGTGAAACCTAGAAACCGGAGAAATTCTCTGGCAGAAGCCAGAGATTGTCTGAAGTCCAGAAAGAACTTCTTGTGCCATTGTACCTTGTCCAAAGGAAGAAAGATTAATCCTTACGAAGTGCCTATTAAACATATCAGGAAAAAAGTGGAAAGAGATGGATTAATTTTGCAAGTTCATTTGAAACCCCAGACTAAGCAGCAATTTCATGATCCATGTCAGGGAATTAGGACTTCTAAGAAAAAAAAAAAAAAAAAAAAAAGTCTGAAAATATGTTGACATGCAAATGCCTTGAAGCCTTCAGTCAGCAATCACTCGAGACAGGCATTCTGTAAATACTCATGGTGCAGTGTACACACAAGAGAGCAAAACAGAGAACCAATAATGTAAGGCAGATGCATGTTGTTGCGTCTTTCGGCTTTTCCCCGGTTAGGGGTCGCCACAGCGGAACTCCGGTCCGCTAAGGATTGGCAGTAGATTTTTACATGCCGGGTTGCCAGCCCTGACACAACCTTCAACGAAGGTATGCCCATTCACGCACGTCTCCACACAGAAGACGCTCTAGCTGAGAATCGAACAGGACGTCTTACTTTGAGGCGGCAGATGCATAAAATCTAAAAAACACATTTACCCATCTGCGATAAAGAAATAAATTCTATCACTCTCTGAGCCAATGTTTGCCCTAAAATATGGGGCAAACAAGGACATCTGCTCTGTGAAACAAGGACTCCCATGACAAGGCAGAAGGAAGGGATTTCAACTGCTAACTGTATCCCTCTTGGATAAATTTCACAGTAAACATGTCTGAGAATCTGGTGCTACAGTGGAGATCCGAAGGCTTGTCAGTATGGGGAGGGAGTAGAAGAAACAAAATAGTCAAGACATTTTGGGAAGGCTCGCCCTTTAGTTCTTTGACCCCCCTTGCCACTGCACATCAAATTTTAGAGACCCTTTGAATCAACTTTCCTCCTTCAAACTTTGTAAGGACTTCAGTAACACAGGGCCCCAATCTTTGTCCGGTGGACATTAAAAAGCTCAGCCTTATCTGTCAAGTTGAGACTGGAACCACGGACATTTTCTCAATGAGTCATTAGAAGCTACTCTTCAAACAGCATAAGCAGAGTCATAAAAGCACTTTGAGATTTGATTACCCGTGAAGCAGACACAAAGTGTTTAAAGATTTAGTCTCTAAAGAAAGAAGGTTAACAGTTAACTCACATTCTCAAAAGACAGTAAAATTTTAACATACCAGCCTGGCAGTTCATAAAATGCTGGAAGTTAAGGCAAAGAATAAATAGTTTTACATACCTGTCAAAAGGATTTCCCATCCTTAGAGTGAATGGGGTTAGAGACTTGTGTCACAGAAGGATATGATTTGGGATTAGAAAACTATAATGTCTGAAGTACTTTGTAGAACCTTTCAGAATTTTTTTTGAGGTGGGGGCTGTCTGGCATACTGCAACATATGAAAAAATGCTCCGTAAAGCAAAAAACACAGGATAAATAGGTTCAGGCTGAGAACTCAAGTTGTAACAAATACTTTTGCTGAGAAAACCGATTACATTCTACTCCCACCTAAAAACAGCTCTCATTTTTAATAGCGTCAGAAAAACTTTCTGGAGAGAAATCTGAAGCACTATCCACACACAACCAGAATATTCACCTTGAGGAGAATTAGCTTAAGCATTTCACTCCTCCTCCCTGCTCATCTGACTTTACAAAGAGAATCTTGAGTGATTTTAATGATTGCATTTTAGCACTTGATAACTAGGGTGTTGTGGGCCTCGAGTTGAGGCTGGGGAAAAATGGCCACAGTAAGTAGCAGTATCACAGAGTGAAGAACAGTTAGTTGATGGAACTCAGTGCAATGTAAAATAGTTTACATTGCAAGCAAGAGTCAAACAGTATAGACATGCAGCTGAAATAGCATCCAGAGATAATAGGAATTAAGTGATAAGTATAATTTCGTCATTTACACTCAACAGTACAAACATGAAGTTGGCAGTAATAAGGTTTCCTACTGGGATACAACAGAAAAACATGGAGGATAGTTTTGCAGATGAAAAATGGAGTTTAGGAAAAGACTGGATTATATGCAATTAATTTATCTACTTAGATTTCCCATGTAGAACAGGTCTCTAGCTGTGCTTTTACATTACAACAGGACTGTGCACCACACTATGTTGGCCCATCTCACAGAGGGACAGTTACTGGCATTTAGCTGCATCAATCATACATTACAATGACTCCATGTACAATGTTGGACTTGAGTGAAATGGCGCCCTAGGCACTACTCACTGTTTCACCCCACCAATACATACACACAGACCCCTCCAGTGCTCTCCCTTTATTTCCCCCCATCTTGTCATCCCCATACCATACACAACTTTTTCCTTCCTTTTCTCAGATTTTGCTTTAATTCTTTAGCTTTTTCAAGTAGCCATGAAGTGCGTTTTACTTTTTACTCAACCTTTTCATCCAGTGATGGCTTGAACCGAAATTATGCGCCTGAAAACCACTAAGGATTCACCATAAACCCAACATATTATTCAGACTCCATTGTGACACACAGATGTGCCTCATCAGGCTGGATAAGGAGAAAGTACAGTTGTGTACACCTACCATAAATGTAGATGTTAGAGTGTCTTCACTGTTGCAGTCATAACTGTAGGGTGCTCCTGCCGGCAGGCAGCCAGAGGTCGGCCAGAATCCCAAAGTCTGGGTCCGGCGTCGGCTGAACAAGCCAGTACCCTGACGTCAGTACGCTCTGGTACATAGCCCTCAGCCGACGCCATCTTCTCCAGCCTTTCTTGCCCTAGATGTCAGAAGTCCCCAATAAATCATAAATGAATCCCACTAGGAAACACAAATACACCACAAAAAAGAGAAAAAGAGGGGATAGGAGGGAGGGAAACACCGACTGCAACAGTGAAGACGCTCTTAACATCTATATTTATGGTAGGTGTACACAACTGTACTATGTTCATCGTGTTTCACTGTTGCAGTCATAACTGTAGGGTGGAATCCCAAAGCAGTGAAAAAAAGGGGGGAGGTTTAGACAGAAGGGGCAGCAAGAAGACCCTGCAAAATAGCAGAGGCAAAACCTGCCCTGGTCTTAGAATACAAAGGAAGATTGTAGTGCTTGGAAAAAGTATGCACAGAACTCCAAGTGGCAGCTTCCAAGATATCCTTGGTAGGAACTCCCCTGAGAAAAGCTGTAGAAGTAGCAGCTGCTCTAGTAGAATGACTTCTCACAGTACCTGGAAATTGTTTCCCATGAGGAGTGTAACAAAACCTTATTCCATAAGAAATCCATTTGGAAATAGTTTGTTTGGAAATAGCCTTTCCAAGAGAACTGGAGGCAAAAGAAACAAACAATTGGTAAGATTTTCTGAACTCTTTAGTCTTGTCCAAATAAAATCGTAACTGTCTGTGCACGTCCAAGGAATGCAAAATCCTTTCCCCTTTATTCTGAGGATTAGGAAAGAAGGTAGGAAGGTGAATTGTTAGATTCAAAGCCACTTTCGAAATCACCTTAGGCATGAAAGTATGATTGGTCCTCAAGGATACTCTGTTCCTGGTGGAAAATAAGGTAAGGTTCCACAGCCATGAGAGCTTGCAACTCTGAGACTCTTCTGGCAGAAGTCAAAGCTAACAAAAGAACGGTCTTCCAAGATAAAAACTTAATATCTGAAGATGCAGCAGGCTCAAAAGGAGGCAAAGTAAGTTTTTCTAAAACATAATTAAGATCCCAAGCAGGAACAGGAGGGGTTCTGGGTGGTCTTAAATTCAAATACCATTGAAGCTTTCTCATATGAAGCCTTGCATTTGGAATCAACAGAATGCAGGAAGCCATGTAGCCCAGTGCCTGCAGGAATTTCCTTGCAGTGAGCTGAGGTAGAGTTGCCAAAGTTTTGAAAATTGAAGCCAGCTGTATTTGTTTTTCTGTAGTGAGGAAGGCCCTTTGTAAGGTTGTATTTAAGAGGGCTCCCAGAAATACCATTTGTTGAGAAGGGATCAAATGTGACTTTTTTGTGTTCACTGAAAATCCCAGTAGGAGGAGAAGACGTTGAACAAAATCCAGATGTTGAAGTAAAAGATCCTTGCTGTCTGCCTGAATAAGGCAGTCGTCCAAATAGGGGTAAATCTGAATCCCCCGGAGTCTGCAATAAGCCACTACTGGTGCCAGGCACTTGGTAAAGACTCTGGGCGCAGTAGATAAACCAAAGGGCAGCACAGAGAATTGAAAGTCTCTCGAGCCTGCCTTGAACCTGAGGAATTTCCTGCGTTCCTGCCTGATGGGAATGTGTAAATAAGCTTCCTTTAGATCCAATGTCACCATCCAGGCATCTTGAGAGAGCATTGGAATCAGCTGCTGCAGAGTAAGCATCTTGAATTTTGGAATTTCCAAAAAGGTGTTCAACACAGAAAGGTCCAGAATAGGTCTCCATGAGCTTTGCTTTCTTGGAACCAGAAACAGTCTTGAATAAAAACCTTTTCCCATCTCTGAGAGTGGAACAGGCTCTATGGCTCTCATGGCCAGAAGAGCATCCACTTGATTTAAGGCCTCTGACCATTGATGTTTTGGCAGATCTGGCCAACCGAAAGCCCTTGGCAAGGTATGAAAGTGGAATTTGTAGCCTTTTAAAATCACGTCCAATACCCATTTGTCCTGGGTAATATGAGTCCAATTTCTGTAAAAAAGAGAAAGTTTTCCTCCGAGAGGGGCATCCAGGTAAAGAGGTCCTGTAGCCCAACCGAGAGAGTCATTGAGTTTGCTTCCTTTGAGATTGGGATCTGTCTTCTCCCCTTCTAGGTGAAGAAGCAGTCCATTGTCTCGATCTGTATGAGGCCTGAGCTTGGCCACGACCTCTGGAGCGTCTATATCTTCCCCTTTGAAGCCTGTCGGATGTGGGAAAGGACCAATTTTTGGAGGGCCAATTCCTGGAAAATCTAGGAGGTTGAACTTGCAAGAAATCTTTCACAGTTTGCATAGATTTTGCCTTTTCTTCCATCTTTTTAATAACCTCCTCAGCCTTAGATCCAAAAAGAACATCATGCTGAACAGGGGCATCTAATAATTTAGCCTTAACCTGTTCAGGTAAACTTTGCTCACGAAGCCAAGCATGTCTCCTGATAACAGTACCAGAGGCTGCGGCCCTGCAAGAAGCATCCAAAGCATCAAAACCACAATGCAAGCTATGTTTGTTCAGTTGTTCAGTTGCATGCAATACATCCTGTAGTTCCTTATCTTCTGCACATGCAGGAAGGGAGGCAATCTTTTGCTTTAAAACAGACAAAAGAAATTGCTGATACTTAAACATATGAAACTGGCAATTTAAAGCCCTAACAGAAAGGGTAGCAGAAGTATATACCTTTTTACCCCACCTGTCTAAGGCACGAGAATCCTTCTCAGAAGGAATAGGATTCTTAGAAAAAGCAACTTTAGCAGCCTTAGAGCCCTGAGATATAGTTTCAGGATCTGCAGAAGGATTCTTAAACAAGAACAAATGAGATTCAGGAACCCTATAAAACCTATCAGGCTTAGAGGGAGAAGGAGGCATGGAGTCAGGATTCAAATTAGCCTCGGAAAAAGCATCATCCACAATGTCAAGAACAGGAGGGATAGCCAAAGGCCTATGTTGAGGAAGAAGGAATTCTCTAAGCCTCTTCTTGGAAGCAGAATAATCCTGACCTTCCCAATGAAAATGTTCCCTCATCTCATGTAAGGTTCCCAAAAAGAAAAATCTTCAGGCGGAGAGGCAGAGGGCAAGGAGTCCTCAGCATCCGAATCCTCATAAAGGAGGAAAAGAATATTCCTGATCAGAGGAAGAGACAGAAGATATAGAAGCCTGGTCAGAAGAATCCATAGGAACATCCTGTCGAGGCCTTTTCTCGGGGGGGGGGGGGGTGAGAACCCCTAATCATAGTAAGCAAATCTTCAGCCATCCTTAACAATTGCTTCTGTGTCCTGGGAGTAGATTCAGAAGTAGCTTGAGCAGGAGCTTTGGACTTAACAGGAGTCTTTGTAATAGTGATGTGAGTAGGCCTGAATACCCCCTCAGAAGCCGGTACCTGCACAGCGGCTCCGGACCCATCTGAGGGAGCGACGTCCGAAGGTCCTGCAGCAGATAAAATAGAAGGCCTAGATGGCTCCCCATGGGAGTCCGTATCGGCCATCGGTTCAGAAGTGGCGGACGACAGGGGCTGCAAAAGCGCCTCACTGACGACAGCCGAACCAGACGCTGGCTCCAGCTGCAACGAGTCCTGTTTGGACCTCGGAGGCCTGTCCTTGTCTTTGCGCTTCTTTTGAATACCGGTAGAATCCGACGACATTCTATAATTGAAGCGTCTGCCAAAGTAATTCAGAGCCCAGTCGTACCTGCGTTTGATAGTACGAGAATTAAACCTGGCACAGAACCGACAACAAGAAACGTCATGGTCAGGGCCTAAGCAAGGTAGACAGTAAGAGTGGAAATCTTTATGAGGTATTTGTTTCCCCACACGTAATACAATTATTAACTTTTTCTGACATCGGAGGAACAAGAAAAAGATTTCCCAACGGGGTACTTAGCTTTGAGAAAAGTAAGAACTTCGGACCGACAACAACCAAAAACGCTGTTCGAAAATCGCCAACCAACGACTTGCGAGCTGCTTTCCACCGCACGGCAAGAAAGACTGGAGAAGATGGCGTCAGCTGAGGGCTATGTACCAGAGTGTACTGACGTCGGGGTACTGGCTTGTTCAGCCGACGCCGGACCCAGACTTTGGGATTCTGGCCGACCTCGGGCTGCCTGCCGGCAGGAGCACCCTACAGTTATGACTGCAACAGTGAAACACGATGAACATAGTCACGGTTAGATGTCGGTCAGGTGCCAGAATCCACCATATCACACACAATCAAGTCTCTCAACAACAGGTACTGACTATGTCATAGTCCATGTTGGCATGAATGACTTGAGATGCATCTCTCTGGACTATATGAAGAGACATGATTGAGCTCGCTGATTATGTGCCCCAGGCAGGTATGTCCCTAGCCTTAAAGCAGCATTCTGCCATCACCCAGAATGATGTCCCAATACAAACAGAAAATGATTGACTAACAATTGGCTTAGGTTCTGGATCCTCCTGTAATGACACCAGAAACTGACAGCCTGGGAAGATATGATCGACAGACTATGCTTTGCCAGGGATGGCCTGCATCTGTCTCACCTTGGCTTCAGGCTTCTGGCAAAGGTTCTTGGCTCCCCTATAGTGC
The DNA here is from genome assembly GCF_019279795.1 of Protopterus annectens. NCBI lineage: Eukaryota > Metazoa > Chordata > Ceratodontiformes > Protopteridae > Protopterus > Protopterus annectens. Next base: position 1,119,771,922 of record NC_056743.1, read on the forward strand.
CTTTTATTTTTTCCAACAAAAACACAAATTAAAGGTCATGCTGCTAAACGCTAGGAGTCTAAACGTGAAACTGCACTCATTGCAAGCATTCCTAACCCTGGAAAATGCTGACATCTGTGCAGTCACAGAATCCTGGTCCACAGCTGCGGACAGTACATAGAATGAGTAACCAGGTAAGGCCATCATACATTCAAACCCCAAACTATGGGCAGTAAAGGCAAAGGAGGTGGAGTTTCAATATATATTAAAGACATACACATCTCCAGGCTTGTCAAACAGTATGACGCACAGGAGACACTCCAGGTGCAGGTAACCATTGACAAGACCCCTATTCAAATCATAGTTAGCTACCGCCCCCAAATCTGACTCAATATGCCCAATCTACCTATTTGGACCTGTTCGAATCCATCAAAATTCAACCCTTTATCCTGATCCTGGCTGACTAACTTCCCAAACAGACTGGAAGAACTACTCATGAAAGAACACAAATGCCCAGTGATTCCTTGATTTTGACAATACAAATGCCTTGGAACAGCTAGTCGATACCCCCACAAGGGGTGATAATATCTTGGACTTGGTATCAACTAACATGAGTAACCACTGCAGCATCCCTATAGTATCATCCTTCCCTGGTAAGATCTGACCACAAAGTGGTCACTTTCAAAGTCACCATCTCCCCCAACCTCCCTCTAGCTAGGATCAGACAAAAACTTCTCCAAGCTGATAACAGCCTCTTGAGAGATGGTATTTAACAGCTTCACAGCCCCCCCTCTACCCTCTGTAGGAACTGGTGCAAATATCCAAAAAGTACAGTGGTGTACACTTACCATAAATGTAGATGTTAAGAGTGTATTCACTGTTGCAGCCTTAACAAATGGGTTATCCGGCTCCCGGTAGCCCTCAGTCGGCCAGAATACCAAAGGTAAGTAAAAATGAAGTCGGGTGTAAAGGACGCAGGGTGTCAGATACAAAAGGAGGCAGCCAACATCACTTCCTCAGTCTTTCTTGCCATAACGGTCAGGAGCCCCCAAAAAATAAGGTTTAAACCAAAAACCAATTTGACAAATAAATTAAGCCTGTACCTCAGGAAAAGAGAATAGATGACCCCAAAAAGGGGGAAGGAGGGAGGGAAAAGTACAGTTGTGTACACTTAACATAAAATGTAGTGAGTGTATTCACTGTTGCAGTCATTACATTTGGGGTAATCTGCTGGCAGGTTGCTCTCAGTCAGCCCGATCAACAAAGTCTTGCTGTCCCTTCTTCCATGACATTAGGTTGTTAGTGGTATAAAACATGCAGCAGACGCCATTACATCAGTTTTTCTTGCCCCAGATGTCAGGTGCCCCCCCCCCAAAAAAAAAAAAAATTATATATATATATATATATATATATATATATATATATATATATATATATATATATATATATATATATATATATATATATATATATATATATATATATCTCAGTGCTTCCCAATCTTTTTCTGGCCAAGGCACATTAGCCAAATACCAAAGAGTAAATGGCACACTGGAGCTGAGTACTGTACTAACTACACTACTACAGTTCTACAAAGATGCAGGTTTTCGTGACAGCCTGTAACATTAATAACAAACCCATTCACCAGTCTATAGTACTGTTCTCTGTCAATACAAGTTAACTACATGTATACAGGACTACAGTAGCACTGAATCTTATGATAAATGAAATTCTTTATTTTGACACCACTATTGATGTGCAAGAAGTCCCTGTTCATGTAAAATTGTAAATCCATAACTAAAAGAAAGTGATTAAAATCACCTCTAAATGAAATTAAAGTTACAAAAACTAAACAGTCAATAAAGAGGACCGAAAGCTATGATCTATTTTACTAATTTAGTTAATAGTTACTAGTCATGTGATCAATACTGTATTAATGTGACGGCTGACTTTGCAAGGACTGTGAAAGTGTTTCAATTCGAGCGAGAACGGTAGTTGGCAAACATACTCGAAGTCGTTTTCAAGTGCCTGTAAACACCCTCTGTGTTTTATTTTGATCTGTCTCATTGCTGAGAATGCCCTCTCACACAGGTAAGTAGTGCTGGAGGGAAGGAGTATTCCGACAGCCTTACTACCTATCAACGTGTATTCCTTTTCAACCATAATCCAGAACTCTACTAAATTCATTTCCAGGAACTTCAATCGCAGTATACAGTCAGCTGCAACGTCAATAAGCTGTTCCTTTTCTAGTAATTGTAAGCCAGACATATCAACTTGGATATGAAATAGGTTTCTTATCCAATCTTTGTCAGAAAGATTTAGACTTGGAAAGTAGTATTGCAACTTGTCATCCAACTGTGATAAATGTTCAATAACTATGTCGTGTAACACAAGTGCACCAGTATAAACTTCAATAGCATGACGAAACATAGCTACTGAATTAGTTGATTCTATTTCATGTGACCACATTCGAAGTTTCTGACGAAAAGCACACAGTTTGTCAGTAACAGATAGTATATTTGATTCGTTGCCCTGAATACTCAAATTCAGTGCATTTAACACGTCAAAAATGTCAACTAGGTATGCTAATTTGCTGCATCAGGTGGAATCACTCAACAGTTGAACAAAGTCCTGTTTGACTTGTTGATTTAGGAAGAACACACGTAGTTAATCTCTCAGCTCGTACACCCTCGACAGAACTTTTCCTTCGGATAGCCATCTTGCATCTGTGTGCATCAAAAGTGTATAATGGTCTGCTCCCATGTCCTTGCATAACATCTCAAAAACTCTGCACTTGACTGGTCGAACTTTGATGAAGTTAACCATTTTAATCACATCTAAGACTGACTGAAGGTCAGTACCCATTGTCTTACTTTCAAGTGCCTCCCTGTAAATGAAGCAATGAGTTGTGACAATGTTTGGATTTTCGCGTTTTGCCATACTTGCGAAACCACGCACATTTCCTGTCATCGATGGAGCTCCATTCGTGCACACGCACCATTCCCACATCAAACTATTCTGGACAAAGAACTGTGACACACATTTCAAAATATCCTCTCCTTTTGTTTCTATCAGTTCTGTACAAAACAAGAATTGCTCTAACATTTTTGTTCCATTTGAAAACCTCATGAAGGCCATTAACTGCGCTTTTCCGCTTACATCAGTAGATTCATCAATCTGTAGAACAAATCGTTAGCAAGTCTGAAGCAAATTGCACACACTGCTTCTGATATTCTGACATCATTTCGATCTGCCTGGCAACCGTGTTATTTGATGATGGCATCTTACATATAACTTTTTCTGCATCTTCTCCAAGCATCGTTTTCACCATAACTCTGCATGCAGGCATAATCAAAGACTCCACAATGTTGTGTGGTTTCATTCTTTGGGCAACTAGCTCTGCGACCTGAAAGCTAGCTAGCTGTGCTTTGTCTGTAACCGAAAGATGCTTAGTAAAAACAAATGTGCTTGCTTCTGCTGCCCATCTAATAAACGTTTAAAATATGTCTAATTTTTCCCTATGCAAGTCTTTTGCTTTGTGTGTAGATGGCGTTGCATCTTGCTTGGTACCATCGCTTCGTTTACAAGAATGTCCCCGCATATTACACAACGGTTGTGGAATGCCCTGCTTCTCAACGCATGTAAATCCATAAGTTAAGTAACTGTCTTGGTAACGTCAAGTGACTTTGCTTTTACCAACAGTGCCTCTGTTATGCGTATCTTCATCTAGGCATATTTCACTGTTAGCAACCGTGCTTTTTCTTTTACGACTTTCGTTTGCGTTAGCCATTTATAATTACAAAGAATAAAAAATACAATTCAGATTAACTTTAAATTCTATGAAAACTATGCTTAAACAACAATAAAGTCATGTTTTAGCAGTGCATGCGGACTACTACATCCACAAATCAAGTGACGTCACTCCACAGAAGGTAAAGCCTCGCAGCCACGGAAGAAATGTAGCTCCGCTCAATTATTGAAATTGTCATGGAGCGCCGCCGCCATGCAGAACTGATGAAGTGGGATCTTTTTGTTTAGAACTAATGATATTTCTGCGTCGTTTCATGTTTTACTTCATTAGGAATATAAGGTTATACTATTTTAACTTATAATTAATTTTAATGCAACACCGTTATAATTTTACAATTTTTTTTACTTTTTGCCACGGCACACTTCTACTGTAGCCGTGGCACAGTTGTGTGCCGAGGCACATAGGTTGGGAAGCACTGGTCTAGTTATATATTGCCTCTAACTGTGATCATTCCATAGATAAAGGGGATCCACCCATGGGATGAAGTATTTAGGAGCTGCCTCTGTCAGTAGTACAGGGGGGCAACCCTAGGGTAAATTTTCTGTTTCCCATCCATATATCCAAGTTGTGCTTGAATATGGACAGGGATGAGCTTTGTTTTGATGTGGATCAGGGGTCTATTCCAGAGCATCAGTATCTTTTTGAGATGTACCTATTTCTCCAAACTGTTTTGCTGTTGCAGAAGTGATTTGTATCCTTGGATGGAGTACATCTGATGCCATTTGATTTGCTTATGTGCACTAAATCAATCAGTAATGGGTCAGAGGAGACCTTTTATGCCAGATATAGGTCGCTTCCTAGCAGTCTGCAGGGTAGAGTATGACTGGGATTTGACTCAGTCAAAGTAGGGTATGTTTAGGCCTTGTATCCTTTTTAATATGATATCTCTGGGCATTCCAGTTGTTGCATGTCTGGACATATACATGCCAAAGGGGACATTGTACTTAATGATTGGCCTAATGAGGGCTGAGTAACAAGGGACTGTGGCATCCCTAGATTTAGATACAGTCCCTTTGTTCATAATAAACTGTGCAATCTAGAAGGAGTTTCTTGTAACAGTGTACCAAGTATACAAGCACTGATAGAGGGTCCCGATTTACTAGTAACGAAAATATACACATGTCAAAAGTTAAGTCAGTGTCCACACAAGTTCCCAACTCCTGAACAAGTGGGTCAGCTCTCATCAGCTTATTGTTGTAGTTCTCTGGGGTAGACTGCAGTGACTTAAATGGTACACTAATACAGTTTTGGCGTTTTGTTTGTCTGATTTTGGGACCACTTAATTGGGACAAACCTTCCAACAGGATGGCACAGTCCTTTGAGGATTCAGTCACTGCTCCTACCTTGCAGCCATCTGCAAACTTAGTCTGTCCAAGCCCTTCAGTATTGGCTTTTACTTCTGGAAAAATACATGCCAAATGAGGTCCCATTACAGAACCCTCTGGGACTCCACTGATGACTGGTCTGTCTTGTGCAGGTAACTTCCCCTATTTTGCTTTCCTGAAATCCTCTGTGAGCAATTCAGTGGGAAACCAGTTTATTTGTTTTCCTCTATACCCGAGTAGGTATATCTCACCGTGTTGACTAATTTACAAGTTACTCCCTTTATTAGTCATGCTAACTTAACTGTCCATTACTTGTTTCCACCAGCCTTGTTGTTTTGCTGTGTCATCCCAGATTTTCTCTGAAAAACTGGTTCTGTTCTGTGAAACCCGATCCTCCTTAACTGTTCTGATCTTCCCTGGTGGCTCTCTGTAGGCATACCTTTTCATTTTTACAATCTAAGTACACTGCTTTCTTCACAAACCTAACACCTGTGAGACTTGTGATCATACACATGCAAAGTGTCTTAATAGCAACGTTTAAACATGCTATGTTCTACTATCCATTCATTTATTCCTTCATTTTTCTATTTTTGGCATGCCAAAGCCCTGAAGTGACTTTCTTTCTGAGCCATTGTTCAGCTCAGGACTGATTCACTGCTTCTACCCACAGCCATTCACTAAAATGGAAAAAAATAGGTCTACTTGGCAGAGCCTAATTGCAGCTTATGACTTATTTTTCTTTACTGGGATATTACACTGTTCATAATAGGCCATTTGTGGGCACAGTCTGGGTGAAGAAATGAACAAAAAATTTTAAAACTGAACCAATTCACAAATGCTGACTTATCGCAGATGCTACAGTCTGTCAGTTGAAACAATGAGCAAATATTAATAGTGGAGAAAAACATGGACTCAGTTTGTAAATGTGGGACTTAAAAACAACAGGTTGAGCACACAGGGTGAAAGAAGTGATGTAGGTTGAGAAGCTAGGTGATTGTGTTCAGTGGAAAAGCATTTCAGCCAGACATTTGGCAGTGTTATTTTGAATTATGCTCTGAAAGTAAGGAAAGCGGTTTCTTTTTAGATGATGGGGAGGGATTGCTGGAGTGTGGGTGCAAAATTGGAGGAGGAGGAGGAGTGTCTGAACAGTTTGGTTTGGTGGGGTCTGGAGTGAGTCATTTGGGAGAAGCTGCTGTGGTTGTAGGGGGTTGTTTCATTATGGAGTTCAGTAACCAAAAAACAAACTCCTAGCAAATTGCCACAGAGCCAGACTATGGGGGTCGCACACTTCCAATGAATGTTATTGAAATCATGAGTCCAAAAAAAAGTTCTGCAAACCATGATCGGAAGGTTATTCACCACAGTCTTGATGTCATTAAAACTTAGTCTAAGTGCTTTCAGCTCTAGAACCTGTGGGATTTCATCAGATTAAAAAAAAAAAAAAAAAAATGCTCACAAGACCTCTCTGGTCTGCTGCAATGTTTACCATTTTAAAATAACCACCTAATGTGCAGGTACTGAAAATGAAAAGCCTCTAATACAACCCAACAGTTCATGAAGTAATAAATGTAGTAATACAAAGAGTCCATGGTATGATTCTTTCTCCCATCCTTGTTCCTGCAAATGCACCTCCTTTGTTTGGCAAGCTTAAAAGCTGAGCAAAGACACAGCAGTTCACGCCAATGTATTCTCTCTTCTAATAACTGAAGTACATTTTGGCTGAGCTTCTTATTTAAAAATGAAAAAGTACAGTTTTGTACCTACCATAAATGTAGATGTTCGAAGATCCACATTGCTGCAGTCCTTACATATGGGTAGTCCGCTGTCCTCGGTCGGCCCGAATACCAAAGTATTAGGCTGACGTCGGTCAAGGCGCTTAAAACTGACATCAGGACGTCAGGGTACAAAAGCGCATGACCGACGTCATATCCTCAGTCTTTTCTTGCCCCAGATGTCAGAAGGCCCTAAAAAGAAAGGCCAAAAAACAGCAAAGAACAACCAACCACCCCTGCACTAACAATATTTACAATATTTACAACCCAAACCACACAACCACCTCTAACTACAGAGGGGAAGGAGGGAGGGTAAGTTGGACTGCAGCAATGTGGATCTTCGAACATCTACATTTATGGTAGGTACAAAACTGTACTATGTTCTTCATCTCACATTGCTGCAGTCCTTACATATGGGTAGAATCCCAAAGCAGAGGAAAGGGAGGATGGCAAAGCTATAAAGCATTAGGAGCTGCCAAAATGCCCTGTAAAATTGCAGTGGCAAATCCAGCCCTAGATTTAGAGTAAAGTGGAAGGTGGTAATGCTTAGAGAAAGTATGCACTGAACTCCAAGTAGCTGCCTCCAAAATATCTTTAGTAGCCACCCCTTAAAAAGCTGTAGAAGTGGCAGTAGCCCTAGTGGAATGAGGCCTAATCCCAGCTGGAATCTCCTTACCATGATGGGAATAACAGAAAGCAATACAAAACCAATCCACTTAGAAATAGTTTGTTTTGAAACAGGTTTGCCCTGAGAACCCAAAGCAAATGAAACAAACAACTGCTGAGACTGCCTGAACCCTTTAGTTCTGCTCAAATAATATCGCAACTGTCTGTGTATATCCAAAGTGTGCAAAATCTTCTCCCCTTTATTTTGGGGATTTGCATAAAAAGTAGGCAAATGAATAGTTTGGTTTAAAGCCACACTAGAAACCACTTTAGGCATAAAGGAAGGGTTAGTACGCAAAGACACCCTATCCTTGTGGAAAATTAAGAAAGGCTCAACCGCCATAAGGGCCTGTAATTCAGAAACCCTCCTAGCAGAGGTAATGGCCAACAAAAAAGCAGTCTTCCATGATAAATATTTCAACTCGGCAGTAGCTGCAGGCTCAAAAGGTTGTAGAGTGAGTTTCTCCAACACAAAATTGAGATCCCAAGCAGGAGTAGGAGCTCTACGTGGGGGTCTTATATTCTTTGCCCCTCTAAGGAATTGCTTAAACAAAGGATGAGAAAATAATGGTGGGTCACAATCATAGTGAGCAGAAATTGCTGCAGCATGAACCTTTATAGAGGAGAAGGACAAACCTTTGTCCAATAACTCAGTAAGGTATTGAAGAGCAACACTTAAATTAGGTTTAGAAACATCAAAGTCCTTTGCTGTACTCCAAATTAAAAATCTCCTCCATTTATCTGCATAAACTTTCCTTGTACTAGGCCTTCTGGCCTCCAAAATAACATTCAAAACTTGTTGTGGAAGCTGAGACCCTCCAGGGTTTAAAACAGAATATGCCAGGCTGTTAGATGCAGAGAGTGAAGTTTGACATTGAGTAAATGACTGTTCTCCTGAGACAGCAGGTGTGGAATCGAAGGCAAAGGCCATGGAGGCTCCCGTACCAGACTTCTCAGTAATGGGTACCAGTGCTGTCGAGGCCAATCCGGAGCTATTAAAATCATAGTTGGCTTGTCCTGTCTGACCTTCAGGAGTACCTTTGGGAGGAGAGGCAGTGGTGGAAAGGCATACACGTGAAGATTGCTCCAACTGAATGAGAGAGCATCCATTTTCCAAGCTGTGGGATGAAACCTTTTTGTGCAAAACTTTGGCAACTGGTAATTTAGTGGAGAAGCGAACAGATCTATGTCTGGAGTTCCCCATAACACTGTCAATTTTTGAAATACATGAGGATCCAATTTCCACTCGTGGGGATCCATAATTTGTCTGCTCAACACATCTGCTAAGGAGTTCTGCGCTCCTGGCAGAAACCTTGCCTGAAGATTTAGCTGTAAACTGAGAGCAGTCTCCCACAAAATCATTGCTTGTCTGCATAGAGGTATGAATGTGTCCCCTTGCTTGTTGATGTACCACATGACAGTTGTGTTGTCTGTTTGAATCAACACCTGCCCTGGAAGAAGTAAATCCTTGAAAGCTATCAATGCAAATTGGACTGCTAACATCTCCTTCAAGTTGATATGTAAATGTTGAAGTCTGGCAGGCCACGTGTCTTGTACCCATTTTCCATTTAGATGAGCTCCCCAAGCTTTGTCTGAGGCATCCGTCGTTAGAATCTGACTCGCCTCTGGTCGGGTCACAGAGAGTCCCTTGTTTAGGTGACATTCCTGAGCCCACCACAAAAATTCCTTCTGAATGCAAGGTATTATCTGAATGACAGTGTTCATATCTTGGCAGTGTTGTGTCCATACATTTTTGAGATACCATTGTAGCTTCCTCATATGCAGTTTGGCATTGGGAAGTACCAGAATACAAGATGCCATGAACCCCAAGGCTTGAAGGACTGTCCTTGCAGTCAGCCTGGACTGACGAGACAATTGATGGAAATAAAGAGAAAGATTCTTTTGTTTGTCCGGGGTCAAAAAGCCATCTGGGATGCTGTATTCAGTCTCACACCCAGAAAGCACATGTCCTGAGAGGGTACTAGACTGGACTTTATTTCGTTCACAGAATACCCTAGGCATCTTAACACTGCCATCACATACTGTAAATGATGAAGAAGTTCGTCCTTTCCTTGAGCCAGAATCAGGCAATCGTCCAAATAAGGATAGATTTGTATTCCTCTTAGCCTGAAGAAAGCTACCACTGGAGCCAGAACCCTCGTGAACACTCTGGGCGCAGTAGATAAGCCAAAGGGCAATGCAGAGAACTGATAATGAAAAGTCCCAGCCCGAAAACGCAGATACTTCCTGCAACTGGGCCTGATAGGAACATGAAGGTAAGCCTCCTTGAGATCCAGAGTCACCATCCAGTGATCTTTGCCCAGCAGAGGTAAAAGCTGTTGTAATGTCAACATTTTGAACTTGGGAATGTCCAGATATGTGTTGAGGATGGATAAATCCAAAATTGGTCTCCACGTGTTCCCTTTCTTTGGTACTAGAAACAGGCGAGAATAAAATCCTAGGCCCACTTCTGGCAGAGGGACCGGTTGTATAGCTCCTATTTGAAGTAGCAGAGAAATCTGTTTGTGAGCCTCTAGTCTTTGCTGAGGAGGAACGTCTGGCATGCCTTTGAAAGGAGGCAAGGCATGGAAATAAAACTTGTAACCTTGGCGTATGATATCCAATACCCATTTGTCCTGGGTAATTAAAATCCAATTTTCCTTGAAGAGTGCCAACCGTCCTCCCAAAGGTGCTGCCATGCAAGAAGGATCTGGCAGCTGAAAAAGTAGGTCATTGGGCCTGTTTACGAAAGGACTGGCCCCTGCCCTCACTAGAAGATTGTGCAGGTGAACTCCATGTTCTAGGTCTGAAGGAACTCTGAGCTCTGCCCCTACCACGTCTAGATCTACCCCTAGACTGAGAATCAGAAGAAGGATACGTCCACCCCTTAGCAGGCCAATTTCTACTAAACTTCGGAGGCTGAACTTGCAAAAAATCTTTAACAGTCTGCATAGACTTAGCCTTGTCTTCCATTTTCTTCAAGACTGACTCCACAGGTGGACCAAACAATACTTCAGACTGTAAAGGAGCATCCAAAATCCTTGTCTTAACATGGTCAGATAAATTCTGATCCTTAAGCCAGGCGTGCCTGCGAAGAACTGAACCAGTGGCAGCCACCCTAGAAGAGGCCTGCAAAGCATCAAAACCACACTGTAAAGAATGCTTACCCACCTGTTCAGAGACATGCACCAAATCTTGTAATTCTTTACACTCAATGCCTTCTGCCAGAGCATCCACCTTAGATTTCAACTGAGAAAGAAGAAAATTTTGATATTTCAACATATGAAACTGGCAATTCAAAGCCCTCATTGCTAAGGTAGAAGATGTATAGACCTTCTTTCCCCATCTATCCAAAGCTCTGGCCTCCTTATCTAGAGGAACCGGATTCTTTACAACAGAGGCCCTGACACCCTTAGGTCCCTGACTAATAGTTTCTGGGTCCGCCCTAGGACTCTTATAGAGATATTTATGAGCCTCAGGCACCCTGTAATACCTATCCGGTTTAACAGGCGAGGAGGCAGAGAATCAGGATTAAGTGAAGCCTCTGAAAATACATCTTGCACAACATCCAGAACAGGGGTATAGCTAAGGGCCTATGTTGAGGTAAAACAAAAATTCCCTAAGCCTTTTCCGTGAATCAGAGAAGTCCTGACCTTCCCACTTAAAATGTTCCCTCATAGAATGAAGTGTCTCTGAAAAGAAAAATCCTCTGGAGGAGAAGCAGAAGGGTGGAATCTTCTGCATCAGAATCAGAATAAGGAGAGTACTCCTGCAAGTCTTCAGTCAAGACTCTGAAACATCGAAGCCTGTTCAAAACTTTCCAACTCTGGCTCCACCCTAGGCCTCTTATCAGGAGGGGGCAAAGAACCTCTAATCAGAGTAATCAAATCTTCTGCCATTTTAAGCATGTGCTTCTTAGGCACAGACCCTGCTGAACTAGGACTGACACCAACAGAAGCTAAACCTGGCCTGCCTCTGGAAGAAGCCTTGGAAACAGAAGGAGAGGGTCTAACCACCCTGGGAAGGGAGGGGAGTACAGAAACCTGAGAAGCCCCTTCAGCCTGACCTGCCTCTTGAGAGGCCACATCCTGCAAAATCAAAGTCTCCCCCTGAGACTCCAGAGAAGCCTCCATCGGAACCACCGGTTCCACTGAAGCTTCTAAAGAACCGGCGTCCGGAACGGACGACTCATCTTGCCTAGGTTTAACCGCTTTGTCTTTGCGCTTCTTCGTGGAAGCGGGCGCCGGAGAATCCGACGGCATATTATAATTGCACCGCTTACCGAAGACCAGCCTAGCACAATCCAACCTTCGCTTAATAGTGCGCTTATTAAACCTAGCACAAAAGCGACACCCGACTACGTCGTGCTCAGGCCCCAAACAAGGAATGCACAAAGAATGATAATCCCTATGCGGTATCTGTTTCCCACAAGAAATACAATTATTCACTTTTTCTGACATCCGGTAATACACTGAGGCAAGAAAAAACCAAAATATTCCCCAACGGGGTACTTAGCCAACTTGGATTCGGTCTGAAACTCCGAACTCGAAAAATTTCAGAACGCCGAACGGCACTTGCAACGCTGCTTCTGCATCGGACCATGCGGCAAAAAAGACTGAGGATATGACGTCGGTCATGCGCTTTTGTACCCTGACGTCCTGATGTCAGTTTTAAGCGCCTTGACCGACGTCAGCCTAATACTTTGGTATTCGGGCCGACCGAGGACAGCGGACTACCCATATGTAAGGACTGCAGCAATGTGAGATGAAGAACATCCAACATTTTGAGATAATTTCAGACGTTTTTCAGGATATAAAATTAATGAATATGGAATAAAGGCTATAGCTATAAACTACATTTTGGCTGAGCTTCTTATTTAAAAATGAAAACCAACATTTTGAGATAATTTCAGACGTTTTTCAGGATATAAAATTAATGAAGATGGAATAAAGGCTATAGCTATAAACTATGTACCCACACATGAATTTGACTAAGCAATACCCATATTTATGAGGACATGATAAAATGGAAGTAATTTAGGACTGTAGATTAAAAAGGGTTCTATTATGGCACTTAAGGATATATGGGAAGAGACTAAACAAAAGATAATACAAAAACTGAGTAACTGGAAGCTCTTGTTTATGGATAGCAAGCAACAAGCAGTGAAAATGTTCAGTTTTATATACAGGTCAGGCTTTTTTTTTTTTTTTTTTTTTTTTTTTTATTCAACCAGAGGGGAAGTTGTGGACAAACATTCCTTCAATTCTTAACTAATCTAGGAGTGGAAGAGGGCAAGGGTCAAATGGGATAAGATGATCCTTCCAATAAAACAAGGTGGTTTAGGATTACCTGATTTGAAAGGATATTTTAGAACTACACAGTTAAAGCTCTGGTACAACACAAGGAGAAAGTTGTAATGCAAAGTGGAAAGGGATGATGAATGGGAGAAATTCAAGAAATAGGGAGAGTGTGGGATTTTGGGTGCAGGTCCATAAAGAGAATACAGAATACTTTATTCATAAAGTAGTATAAATTATTCCAATAACTAAGCCAACATAAGAATGAAGAAAGGAGATCTTGCCAGTAGGAATGACTGCAATTAGGGGTACAGAGAATAGGTAAGACAGGGCTAGAATTTTACTGTAGAAAACTGGTAAAGGAATCCAGGTGTTATGAGAAAATAACTAGAGAGGGGAAGGTCCAAGAATGGGAAGAGGCCAAGAAGACATGTGGATTGCAGGCCAGAGATTGCCTTCCCAGTCAGGGATTAATATCTGAAGATAGGCAGAAAGGGATGGGGGAAGTCTAAGTGAAAGACCTGCCCTGATGGAGTTTAGTTAAATCTAGAACAGAAACCGCTTTAAAAAATTAGTAGGGCATATAGAATACTGCACGATTTAACTATAGGAATCAGTCAGAGAAGGTTAGAAAAGATGGGGAGAGACTGGATAAGCAATTCACAGGGAAACTATCGCAATCTTTGCACCTGGAAATTTTTGTGTAATGTACCATGTGTTACTGGGAACCCTAGAAAAGTAGGTGTAGACCGTATTTGCAAAGGCCAAATAAAACCTGAGCAAAAGTATGGGGCAACAAGATCATTATGCATTTGGTGTGTACTGCTTAATGTCAAGATTAGATACCTACTCTTTGTCAGTCAAAAAGATTCCACGCAGTTGGTGCCAGTAATTACTGCACATGTACCAACAGGGTTTACTGTGTTCTCCAAACAATTGGTAAGTATACAGGAGTCTGAAGCTTCCAGGCATGAACTGTACCCTCTTGACTGAATCACACGCACACACATTTTGTGTACTACAGAGTCTGGGGCCATGTGGTCCTAGGCTAAAAAAAAGAATTCCAGAAGCATGAATGGAACCAGGGCACACAACATCTTGGACAAATCTGACCGCTTGTTTAGCAGCATACTAAATCTTATCAAAAGTCTCCAAGTAAAGCTGTGTTATAAAATCTTGCATCTCTTTGCTCATCATGCCTTAGCAAGGGGTATCCTTTATTCCCAAAATTGAATATGGACCCCCCCCCATTACTTTTTTCATTCTAGCACAAATTCTCATAAATTACAAATGTGTATATATAAAAAATACAGTTGGCTGTCTAGCAGATTAGCACACTCACTACGAACTCTGGAGTGCTGTAAGTGGATACCTTGTCAGTTAACCCTCTGTGCCAACTGTCAGACTGCCCATCTGCCTCAGAAGTTCCTGTGGTACAGTGTTAGATTCCCTTAGATCTCATTTGCCTGCTCTGTGACCTTGAGCAAGTCACTTAACCAGACATTACTTCTGGGTCACCCCTGAAAAGGAACAGTGTATTGTGGGCCTACCTGGCTAACAATGGTTATAATTTATTCATTATTGAAGAGCTCCTACTGGTAGGTCACATGCTTATAACCATTTAGAAAGGGACACTGCTTATCAAATCTGCAATTTTTTTCAGTTAGTAAGCAATGTTCATGAACAAACTCTAAATCTCATTAGACCCCACTTCAAGACTCTTACAGGAGAAAGAGCATTTTCAGTAAAGCTGTGCCCAGACATTTGGAATCACTTCCGGCAAAAGCGAGGAGGTGCACAGTGCAATTTTTCAAAATAACTTGAGGGTCATATGTTGGAGTCTGCATGTTCATGCTACACAGAAAATGGCTAGCCTTTGCATCTTGTGCTTGGGTCAACTGCAGTTTCTCAAAATATCACCCAAGTTTAATTATAGGTTACTGCTTAGTACTAGGCTATTGCTCCAGAGGGTTCTTAGCCTGTCTACAATATCTCATATTGCGGATACCCATTGACCTGATTAATTTTTGAGCTTTGCCTCCTTTCAATGAGGGCTTGAGGGGCCAAACCTGGAGTGAAATTGGTTTTCCCATCCATTTAACCAGGTTATGCTTTTAGGTCAGGGAGTTACTTTGCTTTATATCCAAAGGAAGCCTATTCCATAAGAGGGATTCTCTGGAATATCAATAAAACCTGTTGGTTCAGATCTCGAGTGGGTGTTGGGGTAGGTGATGTTTTTTGTAGATGTGCGGGAGGTTACAGAATTCTGGTTTCTGAGTCCTGTCTCAAACATCTGTAGGAAATTGGAGAGAGCAATTTAAGGCAGTCTGAGTAACTCCAAGGAAGACGTATCCTTGATTTGTCTTAAATGCTGTGGTCTCTCAAGCTTGGGTCATGTGCTTAGACAAGTACATATCAAAAGGACCATTACTGACTTTATGGGTGCGACGGAGTTGAAAGGTGTAACTTCTTGGATCTGGAAGAATTGCTCTTGGTAATTAGTCTAGTTGTGGAAAAGGATTTCCTAATCATGGGTATGTGGCATTTAAAGGATAGTTCATTGTTAGTGCCCAGGTCCCTAATGATACTGAGTCCCTTTTGAAACAGGACTTGTAAGGTAGTTGCATGGATGCCTAGTTTTGCCAAAAGACAGTGCTGCATTTCTTGCATTAAATGTTCAATGTTTAAATCATTGTTGCTGTACTCAAGTTATATGGCTTTTATCCTTGCCTAGGATATGAACAAATGGCTGTGTTCGAGCCAATAACTGTTTAGGCATGTGGAAGAGGCCCTAAGACCCCCATGTAAAAGACACTGGCACCAAAAAGCTTCAGAACTTTCTTGCTGCGAAAGTAGTTTGCTTCTGTGGCTTCATGGAACTGATAGTCTGCTAGTAAGCCTTTCAAGACTGGGCAGGTAAGTCCCCTTTGAGGAAGGGACCTTATATTCCATCACTTTCTGTGAATTTACTTTTATGTTCGGTAATGTTCTTTTTATCAGTGTCATTTTACTGGTTTTTCCTTGTGTAGTGCTTTTGTGGACAGTCGTAAAAAAGTTATTTAGATATTCTACCTGTTAATGTAGGGTTAGTATGAGGCAAGCTTTGCTGCACTGTGACTGTTGGGCAAATTTTACCTCAGAACATAGAATTTTCTGTGAGAAGATTCATCAACTCTCACTCAGGCTTATACCAGCTTGTGAGTTCTCCTTTCCAGCTTGAAAATGTTGGAATTGTCTCTAGTTGTTGCTTCTCTTGTTTTTAAAGAAGCTTCATTAGGTAGTCTTTAGGTGTCCATCTGGCTTTTACTACCTCAGCTGCTGGTGGATGACTACTGTGGCCAATACTGGTTCCTTGAACCATACATATTTTACTTGTTCCTCTGGTGTAACTCCTTGGAGACCACAAAGGACTGGGAGAGTGACATGGCCTCTGTGGCTGTCCTCACCAGGCAAGGGATAACTACTTTCTTCTCCCCTCCCCCCAGGTTTGAGCAAAGAACATATGAAAGCCTACTGCTTGGTTGAGTGGAAAGGAATGCTGTTTGACTGTGTACACTATATGAGCTATAGCAAGTACTGTATGTTTAAAGTTCTTCAGTGCAATGGATGATGTAATTCTACCACCTGACTGCTTCTAATTAAGTTTGTTTGGTTTATGGCTGATCTGAAGAAGCACTTTTGTGAAAACATTTTTAGCTTATTAAAGCAATTTATCAGAGCATTTTCTTTTTTTTTCAAAACAGGTTTATTGTTTTAACATAAAAGAGAAATATCATAACAATTTTATACAAGTAATTAAAAATAGATATGATTACAACATTCAACAAAACAACTAAAGTATTTACAAAGACATCCACTACAATCAGATCAATTAAACTAAAATACCATGCTATTGAAATTAGGATTTTAACAAATTTTGTAAATTATCCCATACAATATAATAAGATGTTTTTTCTAGTTGTTCTTGACCTAATTGTGTTTATTTCCATATGGCACACTATATTCATAACATTTTTAAATTCATTGAACGTAGGAGGTGTATCTGAAATCCAATTTCTGGTTATTATTTTCCTAGCCACTGCTAGAATAGACCATAACAAGGGAAGCTTAACCTTTTTAACACTTTTGAGGTACAGGTGTGTTGAATAATATAAGAGATTTAGAAATAATGAAATTATCTGTAAATTTTATACAGTCATAAAACATATGAGCCCAGTCAGCATTAATTTCTACATTACATCTCTTACATAGATTATCTTTATTATTTATTTTATTCATCATCAAAGGTGTATAAAAAGATCTATGTAAAAATTTCCATGTATAAAGTCTCCAGACAATGGAAGACGTAGTTCTATAGGCAGATTCCAATATATACTGTTTATCTTGTTGATTTGGTGGGTCCCCATTAATAGAAGTGAAATAATTCCAGTATGAATCTACACTGTAAAAAGTTTGTCTGATAATTTTATGTATGTATGAAAGTTTACCTTTATCAGAAACTTTATGTAGTAAATTTAATATCAAGTAATCAATCAGTGTTGGAATAGATTCTTTAACTGTTATAGACATTAGATCTATTTTATTAATGAGATGTTGTCTAAAGGTCTGAACCTCTAACCAGCAAGTTTCTCTTAGATCAAATTCTTGTTTTAAGAAATCTAGATTTTTAACTTTATTATCAGATATCAACTGATACCAGTACTTTAGATCATTATCTATAGCTAAATGAGTTCCTTCAGAAGTAGATGACAAAAGCATACCCAGAGTATACATTATAGGGAATATAATAAAATTTCATTCCCTATACTTAGGGTGCATGAATATAAAGTTACGATAGCTAATAATAATATTTAATGGGTAACAAACCATATGTTTAGGTGTAATAGGTGAAGTACAAAATTCCTTTAGTAACCATAACATGGAGTTTTTTACAATCATATTTTTGTGTTAAGGAGATTTTCATGAAGTGCATACTAATTAGCTCCCAATAATCTTTCCATTTTACGACATATGACTGATCTATTAATAAAGTAATAACTTTTACAATAGAAGAGATAGTATATAAATTAAAGTCTGGAAAAGAAATACCCCCTTGAGACCAGCTATTAGTATGTTTCTTTAATGCAATCCTAGGTCTATTAGGTGCCCATAGGAAATTTAACATTAGTGTATTCAGTTTCTTGATGATTATTTTTGTAGGTGGAAGTATTATTGATTGTATTAAGTATAAAATCTTGGGGAATATTATCATTTTTAATAATTGTAAGTCTCTCCTCCATAGTAAAAAACATATTATTCCAGGTATTAAAAAGGTTTTGTATATTAAGAAAACAGGTATTATAATTATTATATACAACAGATTTAATATCTTTAGATAGTATTATACCTAAATAAGTTATCTGACCTGAATTGGGTACATATTTAGTAAAATCACTAATGAGAAAATTTTTTCTTGTATATATAGGTAGTATTTTAGTTTTTTCTTCATTGAATATTAAACCAGAAATACTTTTAAAATTCATCATTTTATCAAATAGAGACTGCATAGAAGAATTAGATCCTGCTGATGTAATTAGAACATCTGCAAAAAGTTGAATTTTGGATGTTGTATTTTCAATCTATTTCAAAACCCTCTATGTCAGTACTGTTTCTGATCAAATTAGCCCAAGGCTCCATTACTAAAGTGAATAATAGTGGAGAAAGTGGACATCCTTGTTTTGTACCTTTAAAAATGGGTATTTTTTTGTGAAACTTATGTTCCTACCTTAATATAAGCCAATGTTCCTTTGTATAAATGCTCAATTAGATTTGCAAATGCATCTGAGAAGTTTGTGCACTTCAGTAAGGTAAACAGATAGTCCCAACTTACTGAATCAAATGCTGAACTTATATCAAGACTAATAAGTGTTAAATCTTTCTTTTTCCTACTTGCAAAATCAATTAATGTTAAAGTTCTTCTTATATTATCAAAAGTATTTCTATTTACAATGAAGCCTGTCTGATCTATATCTATAATGCCGGGGATGATAGTCTTCAATCTATCAGCAAAAATACTCAAACATTTTATAATCAACATTAAGTAATGAGATGGGCCGATATGAAGTACATCTAGTTGGATCTTTATTAGGTTTTAAAATTGGCGAAATAAATGTATATTGCCAAGATGGGGGGGGGTTATTAACTCAGTTTGGGCCAAAATAAAAACCTTCTGTATTAATGAATATGTACTTTTAGAAAGGATTTTATACATCTCTGGTATAATACCATCATTACCCGGTGCTTTGTTTGATTTAAGCTTATTTATTTGTGTAATAACCTCTGTATATGAAATACTCTTGTCCAATAGTTTAATCTGTTGTTTATTAAGCTTTTTATTCATGTTTGTGGTTATAAACTCCTTTATTTTATCTTTAGGTTCCATGTTAATGTTATTATGGTTAATTTTGTGAAAGTGATTTCTAAATTCATCTAGTATTTCTGGTATACTAGAAACATTCTTCTTTTTCCTTAGAGAAAAGATTTCTTTGATATGGTTTTGTTTATTCAACCTTTTTGTTTTATTTTTAAGTCTATGTAAGTATTTGGGGCTTATTGAATAAGACAAAACTTGTATTTCTCTAAAGTTATTTTAACTTTGAGTTAAAATTTCTTTGTATTTCTCATTTAGTTTGTTTACTTCTTCAATAACTTTCTTGTCCATAATATTTTCTTTATTATTATCTTTATAAGAGTCTAATTTACTTTGAATATCTAACAATTCCTTATCCCAAGATTTCCTTTTATTATTATACCATCTGATACTTTGTCCATATAGATATGATTTTAAGGCATCCCAAACATAGACAATGGAGACTTCAGGAGTATTATTTATGTCTAAAAAATGTTTTACTTCTGAAAGTATATATTCTTTATAGTCTTTTAGTTGAGTTAAGTATGCTGGTATCCTTTTGATCTGAACATTATGAGTATTTTTATCATGAATTAAAAACAATTGAATTATGATCAGATATAGGACATGAAATGATTTTGGAATTAATTAAATCTGTTACCATCTGGTTAGAAATAAAGACCCTATCTATTTTTGAATAAGTTTTGTATCTGTTAGAAAAAAAGGTGTATGGTAATGATTTTGAATCTGATTATTAATATCATTCAAATGATAAGAATTAGCAAAATCATTTAAATGTTTTGCATTAGATGTAATTCTTCTTTTTCCTATAGTGGTAGTATCACTCATGTAGTATACAATTAAAGTCACCAGCTAAAATAATATCTCCTATAGAGAATGATATGATCTTATCAAGATGATGTTTCACTGTATTAATACCAATTCCAGGTATCCAATATACATTAAAGTGCAAGTCTTCCCATTAATTTGTATTGTAACCATACAAAACATTCCTTTGTCATCCTGATAAGACTTAATGGTTTTAGGAATGGGCATACTTTTATTCCATAAAATAGCCATCCTCTTTTTTTCTGAGTGTGCTCTGAACTAACCAATACTGTATATTTGTTTGTGGCTAGTTTATCAATATCTTTTTTCAAGAGATGGGTTTCTTGCAGGAAGACTAAGTTGGCCTTATGTAAATTAATGTATCTTATTAGGCTTGCCCTTTTACACGGATTATTCAATCCATTAATGTTTAAAGAAATTCCTTTTAAATATGTCATTTGGCATTTTTAAAACTTAAGAATCTTATGATCAAAATAACAAATAACATAAGTAATGTTACATCTCCTCCTTTAGGTGTACCTTTAAATATAGTTGTATTTATTGAATCTCTTATGGGATTTTGTATAGGATCCAATTTTGTTGGAAGTGACAATGAGTGTACAAAATATATTGTGGATGTCAAAACTATATACATATAACAATGAACAAGTGAAAATAATGTAAGGATTAAACCTTGCATCCAGCCTGGAGTTAAAAACTCCAACTTAGAGTAGTATTTACCACTCAAGTTAACCCCCTACCCTAAGCAGCAGTACCTCAGCTACCACCTTATCAATTTAATACTGGTTATATTTAACTTAAATTAACAGCTTTCAATTCAATTATCTAGCAAGGCAAGACTACACATTTGGTAAAACAGCATCATATAAACTAAAATAAACTTTTTTTTTAAAAAACTATTCATACTACTATATACATCTATGTAATATACTACACTTGTATTCAAATAGCATTCAAATAATCTTGATATTAGGAACCAAGAGGAGAGAGAGAAATAAAAGACATGAAAGAGGGGGAGAGAGTGAAAGAAAGAGAAAAAAAAAAAAAAAAAAGTAAGGCATATTTACATATTAATTTATTCAAAGTACGTAAAAATAAGTTCTAACATTCATTTAAATCAAAAACTTTGGCTAATATGGTTCAGACATTACATATATTAAGATGCATCTATTTTCTGTCATGTAAATGCAGTCAACAGCTTCCCAAAAAAAAAAAAAAAACCTTGAATTGCTTGTATATGAGCATTTTACACATACTCATTGTCAATAGAATAAAATATTATATTTATAGAAATTGTTATAAATCATACTGCATAGTTATGCAAATTCTCAGAAACACTTGCATTATTGTAAAAAAAGCCATCTGTATTTTGTATGTCTATATTACTGCTTTAAAATATATCACATGACAATTTCTTCCAGAATAGAGTTATAAAGTTATTTATGCTTGTCAATCAGATGAATTAAATGAGTTATAGTAATGTATATGTTTGGAACATAAGTTTTTAACACAGATTAGTATGCTGCAGTCAAGTAGATTTTCAAAAACACTTGAATAAATGTTTCATTTTCTATGCCTTCTAAAATAAGACATTTACTTACTACAAGAAACTGCATCATTTAAAATCATTATAACTGACATATTTTATGAATTATAACATAGATATTTAAGTAATTATATAAAATAACTCACATTTAGATGTTAAAGAGTTCATTTTCCTTCACATAGTCGCATTTGCATCAGTTCTACTTCCTGGTAGAGTGTTCTTCCTGAATTTGCAATGTGTCAGTGTGATATCTGGGTCAAAGGTCAGACTGACTGCTTTCAGCTTCTCTGTGAGAATTCTGAGTTGAAGCTTTTGAAACAACTTGAGGACACTGTTCATGAGGTAGCCCACATCCCAGATTGTCTCCCTTAACATTTTGGCGGGAAACTTGTTAAAAACTAGTGACAAACATTCATTTAGCAGTGTAAATGCATCTAAACATGACAAAACCTTCGCGATGTATTTTACAGGTTATTACAGCCTCTATGTAAGTGAAATTAAGCCCAAAGTTATTAATAAGTAATAAAACTCAATATTTTTGTCCCAACTCAATTTTTATGCAAATCTTATTATTTACTGTGTCTATATGATCAAAAGCATTTCTATATATTAATATGAAAAAAAAAAAAAAAAAGAGAGAAAGAATAAAGAAAAGAAAAAGAGAGTAGAAAATAAAAGAGTGTAAGGCAGGAATAAAAAAAAATGTAAGAGAAAGCTGTAAGAAGTATATACAATGGAATATTACTTACTGTTTATATTAATAGAGTTAAAAATAAAACATTATTTACTATTATTTAGTTCTAATTATTATTAGTTAAAGCATGACAGATTATTTACAAACAAGCATAAGCAGTATAATCAAGAAAGTATAATTAGGAATAGCATTTGAAGAACATATAAACTTTTTACAAGGAATAAATGTTATTATTCTATTAATCATATTTTTATTACTCTTCTCTCCCTGCCCTCCCCCCACCCTTTACCCACTACATAATCAAAATAGAATGTCATTGTTTAAACAAAGAAAAGAAAAGGAGAAAAAGAGGAAAAAAATGTATCAAATTACTGACCTTACTTCTCTTTTTCAGAAAGAGAAATAAATTGAATAATAGCTTGTTATTAGTTCCTCAGATATTTGACTGATTATGAAACAAAACATTTCTTTGCACACAGAGAATAACTTTGATTAATTCTTTTTCAGAATATTTGTGGCTTTCTGGAAATGCAGGAACTATATTTAAAAAGATTAATAATGAAGTAAAATGAGAGAAAAAAAAGAAAACATAGAACAAATCATTTGTTTTTTAGTCTCTTCTTCTTCTCTGAAGTCTTCCACGAAGTTTCAGTTGCCAGTCTCTTTAATGAAGGACTAGCCCATTCCATTTCCTCTATTTTATCCAAAATCTTATTTTTGTTGATAAACAGTAAAGCAGAGTCTAAGTCATCAAAAATTTTAGGACCATCAGGAAGGAAGATTTTTAGCTTGGCAGGAAACAGAAGGTATGTTTTAAACTGTGCTTTTTTAAGCTCCCTTATTAGTGGCAGAAAAACTTTTCTTTTAGCTATTACCAAGGAAGAATAGTCATTGTCAAAACGCACAGTTGTCTCATTAATCTTAACAGGAGCTTTAGCCCAAGCAGATTTAAGAACCATCTCTTTACAAAAAGATGATAGAAATCTAACTATAAACTGATCTAGGATAGTTTTTGTTAGAGTTAGTATTAGCTATAGATCTATGTGCTCTTTCGATACCAAAAGAGAATGCTTCTGGTAAGTCTAAAGTTTTAGGGAGCCATGTTAAAAAAGTAGTAATATTGTTACCTTCAATATTTTCTGGCAGTCCAAAAATCCTAATGTTATTGCGCCTAGATCTATTTTCCAGGTCATCCAGCTTTGTTTGTAAATGTGTATTTTGTTTCAGCAGAAACTCAATGTTGATTTCCTCTTCTTGGATTCTATTTTCCATGTCATTCACAGCTTCTTCTATGCCTGTCATCTGGATCTTCTGTTGTTGGAGGTCTATATGTAACAAGTCTATTTGTTTTGTAGTTTTTTCTATGAAGGTATCTACTTTAGTATCCATTTTATCCATCTTAGCAGTAAGTTGCTGGATTATAGTCATCAGAGACTGAAGTTCTTTCTTGATGCTGGAGTCTTGAGAATTTGTCTTACTGGAACTCATTTCAGACTGATAAACTGACAGGAAAATTTCCAAAGTGATTTCTGACAGGAATATTGTTAAAATGTCCTGTCTTTTTTAAATATAGTTCAAGAACTATATAAAACAAACATGTTTAGAAAGAAAATTACTTCAAAAATTAATTTAAGTAATTAATTCCTGTCAGTGTAATGAAATTGGTGGAGCTGAAGAAATCTGCTGCTATCCTGTGTTCATCCTTGGCCACGCCCCCTATCAGAGCATTTTCTGATTGCTACGTAATGTGTTTGTGCATCAGCTGTAGTTGTTTCAGAATTATGGTGCTTGATTCATAGGCTAGTCCTTCTGTCATGAGTTTGTCCCTTTTCCAGGGAGTCTCCTAAGAAGAAAAATGGAAAGTTAGTGTTCCTTTTGCATCTGTAGATGTGCAAGATTTGTTGGGACTTGCTGAGGCATTTCCCTCTATTTTTAATGTGTACAAGGATTCATCTCTGAAATGGAATGAATTCCTCTGCTGATCTTCTACATGTTCATGGTTTCTTTTATGTGCTTGTCTCTTATGTGCTTGTCTCTACTTGTCCATACTCTTCATGACTGTAAAGTTGGTTTGGTAATAAAGTGCTTTTGTTCATGTTGCTGTATTTGGGTAATCACTTGAACTACAGATGTGCCCTTTCTTAGTGAGGCTCTAAGAACATTTTAACAAGCAGCCTAGGAGTGAGGGAACATCAGATAGGGATAGGTTAACCGTCAAATGTATTTACTGCCCAAATGGGAAGCTTTTTCTGCAAGATACAGTGCAGAAGGAATTGCCCATTTCAGTGCTATAAGTAAGCGCACACAATTTCTCACCATTTAAGATAGCCTTGCATACCTTTTAAGTAAACCACTGCAGAGATTCAGGCTAGATGGGATTACTTTACTTGGCTCAAAATAGCCAGTTCATTGTCTAAGCTTAAAAAAAAAAACGGAACCACTGACAATCCAGTAATGTTGCCTTGTAAGCTTTTGGTGTGCTTTGTAATTGGTATAATTTGTACTTGAGCAAGCGTTAAACCCCCCACCTGCAATTATTATATAAGGATTTTGAACCAAATTCTCCAACCCAACCCTGTTGCAAAGTCAAATTTGGTAAATCTCCAGGGAAAGTGAAATTCTGATTTCTTAGCCATGCTATTTGTGGTTTTCTTTTTCTCCCCATCTGCCCAAAAAGCATGTAATTTATACCATGACAGCTTCTAACAGTTATACACACCTTCTCTTAAGCCTATCCCTACTCTACTGCATCAACAAAATAGATGGTGGATGGCAATTACCATTGCCTTTTCTCACATCTGCTAGAGTTGCTTAGCATATTTCAGTGGCCCCCCAAATTTCTGCCCACTACCTCAAAATTGGCATCATTGTCATTTCCACCATGCTGCTACAGTCTTTCTACCCCTCTTAAATGTCCCGCTAGTACTTTATCTCTGCTCAACACCCGTCTGTCTTCTGACTTTGCCCTTTCTATTGTATCATTCCTACTGTGGCCTCTATCCACCTCTTGACTTTCAGTCCCTAGTACTGTTCTCAACTGACTTATTCGTATTGCCTTGTCTTGCCATCATACTCCTGTAATTACCCCCAACTGTAGCTTTTAATATTAGGCCTCTATCCACCTCTTGACTTTCAGTCCCTAGTACTGTTCTCAACTGACTTATTCGTATTGCCTTGTCTTGCCATCATACTCCTGTAATTACCCCCAACTGTAGCTTTTAATATTAGGCCTCTATCCACCTCTTGACTTTCAGTCCCTAGTACTGTTCTCAACTGACTTATTCGTATTGCCTTGTCTTGCCATCATACTCCTGTAATTACCCCCAACTGTAGCTTTTAATATTAGCACCCAGTACCTTATTCCTTTCCATTAATTCACTACATTCATGGCATTTTTTTCAGCTAACCCTCGTAAAAACCAGATTGCATATTTACCCTTTCATTAGGAAAAACTCTTATACCTAAATACTTGCTCCGAAACTCTTATCCAGACTTGTTATACTATAGTTAGTTCCCCATCTTACTGCTTGCTGTTTATTGTACGTATTTCCTTTCATTTCTAAACTTCTATTCCATAGCTTTACATATTTTTTTTTCCCTACTATTTAATCGCAGATAATTACTAAAGCACCAGTAGCTGAAATATTTAATCTGTTTGTCCCTTGACATCTCTGTGACCTTCGTATCCAACTCTTACAATATGCTGTCATACATCGTTCTTCCACTCTCTCACTGAGTGCTGTTTTACTACATCTTTTCTGTGTTTATGGCTACTTCCTCCCAGCTGCAGCTTTTACAGCAACGAAAATCACAACACCCATTTCAGTTACATAGGCCCAAAGTGTAGATCAACAGACTACAAAAAAAGTTAAATCTCTGAAGTCTTTTTCTCAAGATTCCAAATCCTGCGTTCGTCCTATTGACATGTTTCCCCACCACAGAAGACTTATATTCCTTACCATCTAAAAGACAACTCCACTATCATACTAATAGTATGGGGCGATACTCGCCCAAATCCACATCCCTCTGCAGCAGCATCTACCCATTAAACACATCCCTCTAGTAATCATTCAGGACTTTATGCCAAGAAGTTTAAATATTTGTAGCCTCGCAAACAAAATTCCTGAATTTCATGTACATCAGTCACTGAAAGCTGGCTTGAATACACCCCTGACGTTTAGTATTGGCATACCCTTATGAAATTAATAGTAGAGTACCTATTGTATAGTAAGTCATTGATACTATTTATCCTCACATAGTCCCTAAATCTGGTAAAGCAGAAATACTAGTAATACTGCTAAATGTTAAATCCTGAAGTCTCTATGCATAATCTCCACTTAATTCCTTCCATCATAGAAGATGTTGTCCTGGACCACTAAAAATGTTGCATGTGAAATTTATCATACTTCATGACTTAAACCATAACTGGGCTACCTTGAATCTGACATCAGATGCCATTCGCATGTTTAACTTCACCTAATTGAGTCAACAATGCTAACAAAGGGGTGATCTTTAACTTGATGAAAACCCAATCCCAATAAAGTATATTGCATAGGCTTGGTTGCTGACTCCCTGACCACAACTCGGCCTTTGATATTGGACATTGGAGCAAGCCCAACAAAGCCATGTCTCCCTGTCCTTATCTGTGACTCAAAGTTTGCAAGTCTTTCCTACACCTACTAAATGATGCACTTTCCAGCCAACCAAATACCCTATCCATGGGAGACTTTAACTACCCCTTTATAGACTAGGAAAGGTGCACTACTCTTTGTTGGTTTCTTGCACTTTACACTCTTGTCCAGGGTGCTAGTGTTGATGAACTCCAGTGGATCAGATATACTGGACCTAATATTCAATATGGGAAAGTATTGCCACTGCCCCTCTGCCGTGGTCTTACTGGGGAGGTCATACAACTAAGCTGTTTCCTTTTAATTAAATCAACTTGGAAAATCCAGCTAAACCAGTAACTGGAACTATTCTGAAGCAAAACTATCCTGTTATGTGACTGTTTTAAATGGTTGCATTGAGGCAGCTGTACCTACCAGAAGTAAACCAAAATCTTAACACCATAAACAAACCTCACTGGGGTATACAACAACAAAAAAAGTCATGACAAAATCGCAAGGAGCAACTATCCTAGAGACATGGCTGTCTGATTTCAACTAAATAAGCCAAGAAGTCCAAGGCCAATTACGAGGTCAGGATAGCCTCCCAGGCCAAGAACCATCACAAAGCCTTCAGCTAATTTCAGGAACCTTAAAGGTAACACTTGGCAGTGTGCAGAACTAGTCATAAGTGGCTCAACTTTCACTGACAGGTGACAGTGAATCTACTGGTGGATACATTCAGTTTTACCTACACACTCCACTTCCCCCTGTGAATTCCCTTCTAGCAGCCCCCCCCCCAAACTATCACTTCCCCCTGTGAATTCCCTTCTAGCAGCCCCCCCCCAAACTATTACAAGGGCCAAAACCATTTATTTTACATTTGTTGACCGAGCTAGTCTAACTGGATACATGTCAATTTTCAGTAGAGGCCAGGGGAGAAAAGCTCCGATATATGCAATCCTACAATAAATGCAATAGTATCATAACCTACAATATATGCGCATTGCTTCACTGGGCCTCAACAATATCTCTGGTTACCTCCTGAATAGCCTATGACATGACCTAGCAGGACCACTTGAGGCACTGTTCAACTATAGCACCCAAACAGGTTAAGTGCCATGTGAATGGAGGGCTGCAGTGGTAATCTGTCTTCATAAGGGTGTACCAACAACTGACCATGGAACTACAGACCCATCAGTCTGACAAGTCTAATATGTAAAGCTGTGAAATCATGGAAATGATCAGCAAGAATATTGGCAACCTACAGACACAAGACTCATCCCAGTTTGCCTTTAAGGAAAGGTTTTGCTACTCACCCTGTTAGACCTCTCTGAGAATGTCACTAAGGCTATGGATGAGGGAAAAGCTGTGCATGTAGCCTACCTTGACCACAGGTGATTGTCAAAATTCATGGCTCCACCAAACCACGAGAACACTACTGCCTATGTAAAATGATTCACAGAAACCATGTACAAAAATGTAAATGGCTGCTTTAAAAATTATGTACGTACCAGAAGTAAGTCCAGATTTTAACACAAATTCCACTGGTGGAATCCTTACCTTAACAGGGTATATAACAAAAGCAAAAAGTTGTGGCTAAAATAAGAAAGAGCAACTCTCCTAGAGAGAAGAGCTCATTGATTATTAGATCTCTTAATTTCTTCCATAAAGTCCAACAAGGCCAGTTACGAGGTTCGGATAGCCTCCAAGGCTAAGGACAATCGCACTTTCTTCAGCTATGTCAGAAACCTTAAAATGAACTCTTAGCAGTGTGCAGAACTAATCGTACATGGCAGTCTTCACTGACCAGGGTGACAAAGCAAATCTACTGGCTGACGAATTTGGCTCCAACTTCCTTACCCCTTGTGAAATCCCTTTTAGTGTATCCTACACCCAGCTATCAACGGGGAGTAAGTGCTTGCTAAGGCCAAAAGTGCTGCTTCAGTGGGCCCTGACAGTATCCCTGGTTGCCTCCTAAATATCGTAAAACACTTGTCCACTGCGGCCTCAAAACAGGTTATATGCAAGGTGAATGGAGGGTCGCAATGGTTATCCCCCTTCATAAGGATGGATCATCAGCTGATCCCAGGAACTACAGACCCATCAATCTGATAATTCTTTCCATGGCTATGCATATTGGACTTTTCATGGAAATGATCAACAAGGATATTGGTGGGGACTTTTCATGGAAATGATCAACAGGGATATTGGTGGGGACTTTCAAGATGGCTGTACGTTGAGTAACAGCTTAATTCTGGCTCTCCCAGTCTGAAAACAAACTTTGCAAAGAAAGCCAGTGGACCTATATTTCTGGGTAAATTTTGGTAACTGATTAGTAAGTGCACTGCCTAGATGTCAGGAAAAAAAGAAAAGGACCTGGAGGAAAATCTGCTGCAAAAGTTGCTGAAAAAACACACCGGGAAAAGTACTGCAGTCCTTCAGAAAGGAGCAGTGCAAGTTCTAGACATGACATTCAGTAACCTAGAGGAAAGTGTAAAGCAGCCGCACACAAACCTGGTTAAAAATAAACAAAACACTGATGGAGTATATCAACACAAATTCAATAAAAAGCTGGAAAAAATGGAAGAAGCTTTGAACAGAAATTCAGATTAGGTGACAGAGCTGCAGTACTCAAGAGGTTGAAATGAAGAAAAGACTGGCTGAGTAAGACTGCACAAGAAGAGGTGTTTGAAAAATAATAGAATTGGAGGACAGAGCATGTAGGGAAACCTTAGATTTTCTGCTGTACCAGAGAAGCAGAAGGAACACACTATTAAGTTTATGAAGGTACAAATGAGCAACTGAACTGGTATTCCACAACAAGAATTATTAATTGAAAGGGCACATTGTGTGTGTGCTCCAAACCTAGCTATGAGAACAACCTTTACCTTTTAATAGTAAAAATACAATCTCTTACCAGCAGAAGTTGATTTTGACAAAAGTGTGTCAGAAGGACAAAGTGGGAGACAGCAGAGTATTTTTTGGAGAATGACTGACTACTTATTGCACACCAGGCAGAAGAGGAATACATTTATTCCATTATATAGGGCATGCCGAGAAGCAGGCATGAAAAGTACAGTTTTGTACCTACCATAAATGTAGATGTTAGAGGATCCACATTGCTGCAGTCCTAACTATTGGGTAGTCCGCTGTCCCAGTCGGCCTGAATACCAAAGTATATGGCTGACGTCGGTCAAGGCGCATTAGACTGACGTCAGTACGTCAGGGTACTAATGCGCATGACCGACGTCATATCCTCAGTCTTTTCTTGCCCCAGATGTCAGAAGACCCTAAAAAGAAAAGGTCAAAACCAAAAACTCCAAACATTCCTGCACCAAAACTATGTACAATATATACAAAATTACCAGAGTATAACCTCACCTACACAACCACCCCTAAACACAGAGGGGAAGGAGGGAGGGTAAATTGGACTGCAGCAATGTGGATCCTCGAACATCTACATTTATGGTAGGTACAAAACTGTACTATGTTCTTCATTCCACATTGCTGCAGTCCTAACTATTGGGTAGAATCCCAAAGCAGAGGTAAGGGAGGCTGGCAAATCATAAGGAAGCAGGAGCTGACAACATGCCTTGCAAAATAGCTGTGGCAAAACCAGCCCTAGATTTAGAGTAGAGAGGAAGGTGATAATGCTTAGAAAAAGTATGCACTGAACTCCAAGTAGCTGCCTCCAAAATATCCTTAGTTGCCACCCCTTAGAAATGCTGTTGAAGTGGCAGTAGCCCTAGTGGAATGAGGCCTAATCCCAGCTGGAATCTCCTTGCCATGATGGGAATAACAAAATGCAATGCAAAACCCAATCCACTTAGAAATAGTTTGTTTTGACACAGGCTTGCCCTGAGAACTCAAAGCAAAAGAAACAAACAACTGCTGAGACTGCCTAAAATCCTTAGTCCTGCTTAAATAATAACGCAATTGCCTGTGTACATCTAAAGTGTGCAAAATCTTTTCCCCTTTATTTTGGGGATCTGCATAAAAAGTAGGCAAATGAATAGTTTGGTTTAAAGCCACACTAGAAACCACCTTAGGCATAAAGGAAGGATTAGTACGTAATGATACCCTATCCTTATGAAAAATCAAAAAAGGCTCTACCGCCATAAGGGCCTGCAATTCAGAAAAGTACAGTTTTGTACCTACCATAAATGTAGATGTTCGAGGATCCACATTGCTGCAGTCCTAACTATTGGGTAGTCCGCTGTCCAGTCGGCCCGAATACCAAAGTATATGGCTGACGTCGGTCAGGGCGCATTAGACTGACGTCAGTACCTCAGGGTACTAATGCGCATGACCGACGTCATATCCTCAGTCTTTTCTTGCCCCAGATGTCAGAAGACCCTGAAAAGATAAGGCCAAAGGCCAAAAATTCCCAACATACCTGCACCAAAAAATATATATACAATATATACAAAAACAGCAGAATATAACTTCACCTACACAACCACCCCTAAACACAGAGGGGAAGGAGGGAGGGTAAATTGGACTGCAGCAATGTGGATCCTCGAACATCTACATTTATGGTAGGTACAAAACTGTACTATGTTCTTCATTCCACATTGCTGCAGTCCTAACTATTGGGTAGAATCCCAAAGCAGAGGTAAGGGAGGCTGGCAAATCATAAGGAAGCAGGAACTGACAACATGCCTTGCAAAATAGCTGTGGCAAAACCAGCCCTAGACTTAGAGTAGAGAGGAAGGTGATAATGCTTAGAGAAAGTATGCACTGAACTCCAAGTAGCTGCCTCCAAAATATCCTTTGTTGCCACTCTCCTTAGAAATGCTGTTGAAGTGGCAGTAGCCCTAGTGGAATGAGGCCTAATCCCAGCTGGAATCTCCTTGCCATGATGGGAATAACAAAATGCAATGCAACACCCAATCCACCTAGAAATAGTTTGTTTTGACACAGGCTTGCCCTTTGAACTCAAAGCAAAAGAAATAAACAACTGCTGAGACTGCCTAAAATCCTTAGTCCTGCTCAAATAATAACGCAATTGCCTGTGTACATCTAAAGTGTGCAAAATCTTTTCCCCTTTATTTTGGGGATCTGCAAAAGGTAGGCAAATGAATAGTTTGGTTTAAAGCCACACTAGAAACCACCTTAGGCATAAAGGAAGGATTAGTACGTAAAGATACCCTATCCTTATGAAAAATCAAAAAAGGCTCCACTGCCATAAGGGCCTGCAACTCAGAAACCCTTCTTGCAGAAGTAATGGCCAACAAAAAAGCAGTCTTCCATGACAAGTATTTCAATTCAGCAGTAGCCGAGGCTCAAAAGGTTGTAGAGTAAGTTTCTCCAACACAAAATTGAGATCCCAAGCAGGAGTAGGAGCTCTCGTGGGGTCTTATATTCTTTGCCCCTCTAAGAAATTGCTTGAACAAAGGATGCGAAAACAATGGTGGGTCACAATCATAGTGAGCTGAAATTGCTGCAGCATGAATCTTAATGGAAGATAAAGACAAACCTTTGTCCAGTAACTCAGTAAGATATTGAAGAGCCACACTCAAATTTGGCTCAGAAATCTCCAAATTGTTTGCTGCACTCCAAAATAAAAATCTCTTCCATTTTTCTGCGTACACTTTCCTTGTACTAGGTCTCCTGGCTTCCATAATCACATTTAAAACTTGTTGAGGAAGTTGAGACCTACTGTCTTTCAAAACAGAATATGCCAGGCTGTTAGATGAAGAGAGTGAAGCTTGACATTGAGCAGGTGACCGTCTCTTTGAGACAACAGGTGTGGAATCAAGGGTAAAGGCCATGGAGGCTTCCTTACCAGACTCCTCAGTAACGGGTACCAGTGTTGCCGAGGCCAATCTGGAGCTATTAAAATCATCTTTGGCTTGTCTTGTCTGACTTTTAGAAGCACCTTTGGAAGAAGAGGCAGAGGTGGAAACGCATACACATGAAGATTTTTCCAACTGAAAGAAAGAGCATCCACTCTCCAAGCTGTGTGATGAAACCTCTTTGTGCAAAACTTTGGCAGCTGGTGGTTTAGTGGAGAAGCGAACAGATCTATGTCTGGAGTTCCCCATGACACTGTCAATATTTGAAATACATGAAGATCCAGTTTCCACTCGTGGGGATCCATGATTTGTCTGCTTAACACATCTGCTAAGGAGTTCTGTGCTCGGCAGAAACCTTGCCTGAAGAGTTAATTGCAAGCTGAGCGCAGTCTCCCATAAAATCATTGCTTGCCTGCACAATGGGTAAGAATGTGTTCCCCCTTGTTTGTTGATGTACCACATGACAGTTGTGTTGTCTGTTAGAATCAACACCTGCCCTGGAAGAAGTAATTCCTTGAAAGCCATTAATGCAAACTGGACTGCTAACATCTCCTTCATGTTGATATGTAGATGTTGTAGTCTGGCAGGCCACTTGTCTTGTATCCACTTTCCATTGAGATGAGCTCCCCAAGCAATGTCTGAGGCATCTGTCGTTAGAATCTGACTCGCCTCTGGCCGGGTCACAGAGAGTCCCTTGTTTAGGTGACATTCCTGAGCCCACCACAAAAATTCCTTTTGAATGCAAGGTATTATTTGAATGACAGTGTCCAAATCCTGGCAGTGCTGTGTCCATACATTTTTGAGATACCATTGTAGCTTCCTCATATGCAGTTTGGCATTGGGAAGCACCAGAATACAAGATGCCATGAACCCTAAGGCTTGAAGGACTGTCCTTGCAGTCAGCCCAGACTGAAGAGATAGTTGATGGAAGTAACTGGAAAGATTCTTTTGTTTGTCCGGGGTTAAAAAGGCCATCTGGGCTGCTGTATTCAGTCTCACACCCAGAAAGCACATGTCTTGAGAGGGTACTAGACTGGACTTTATTTCGTTCACAGAATACCCTAGGCATCTTAGCACTGCTATGACATATTCCAAATGCTGTAGAAGGTCTTCCTTTTCTTGAGCCAGAATCAGGCAGTCGTCCAAGTAAGGATAGATTTGAATTCCTTTTAGCCTGAAGTAAGCTATCACTGGAGCCAGAACCTTTGTGAATACTCTGGGCGCAGTAGATAAGCCAAAGGGCAATGCAGAGAACTGATAATGAGAATTTCCAGCTCGAAAACGCAGATACTTTCTGCAACTTAGTCTTATAGGCACATGAAGGTAAGCTTCCTTGAGATCTAAAGTTACCATCCATTGATCTTTGCCCAGCAGAGGTAAAAGCTGTTGTAACGTCAACATTTTGAACTTGGGAATGTCCAGATAAGTGTTGAGGATAGATAAATCCAAAATTGGTCTCCACGTGTTCCCCTTCTTTGGTACTAGGAACAGGCGAGAATAAAATCCTAGGCCCCTTTGTGGCACAGGAACTGGCTGAATGGCCCCTATTTGGAGCAACAGAGACATTTGCTTGTGAGCCTCTTTTCTTTGTAGAGGAGGAATGTCTGGCATGCCTTTGAAAGGAGGCAAGGTATGGAAATAAAACCTGTAACCGTGGTGAATGATATCCAAAACCCATCTGTCTTGGGTAATTAAATCCCAATTTTCTTTGAAAAGAGCCAGCCTTCCTCCCAAAGGTGCTGCCAGGCGAGAATGCACTGGCAGCTGAAAAGGTAGGTCATTGGGTCTGTTTACGAAAGGACTGACCCCTGCCCTCACCAGAAGTCTGAGCAGGTGAACTCCTGTTCTAGGCCTAAAAGAACCTTGAGCTCTGCCCCTACCACGTCTAGACCTACCCCTAGACTGGGAATCATAAGCAGGATATGTCCATCCCTTAGAAGGCCAATTTCTACTAAACTTTGGAGGCTGCACCTGCAAAAAATCCTTAACAGTTTGCATAGACTTAGCCTTGTCCTCCATTTTCTTTAAAACTGCTTCCACAGGCGAACCAAACAACACATCAGACTGTAAAGGAGCATCCAAAATCCTTGTCTTAACATGCTCAGCTAAATTCTGATCCCTCAACCAGGCGTGCCTACGAAGAACCGAACCAGTGGCAGCCACCCTCGAGGAGGCCAGCACAGCATCAAAACCACACTGCAAGGAATGCTTACCCACCTGTTCAGACACATGAACTAAATCCTGCAATTCTTTACACTCAATACCTTCTGCCAGAGCATCCACCTTAGACTTCAATTGTGAAAGGAGATAATTCTGATATTTTAACATGTGAAACTGACAATTCAACGCCCTCATGGCTAAAGTGGAAGAAGTATACACTTTCTTTCCCCATCTATCCAAAGCCCTTGCCTCTTTATCAGGAGGAACAGGATTTTTAACAGAAGCCTTCACACCTTTAGGCCCCTGAGAGACAGTTTCCGGGTCTGCCCTAGGACTCTTAAAAAGATACTTATGAGCTTCAGGCACCCTATAGTATCTATCCGGTTTAACTGGGGCAGGAGGCAAAGAATCAGGATTCAGGGAAGCCTCTGCAAAAAAGTACAGTTTTGTACCTACCATAAATGTAGATGTTCGAGGATTCCATTGCTGCAGTCCTGACTATTGGGTATAGTCCGCGTCCCAGTCGGCCCGAATACCAGAGTATAAGGCTGACGTCGGTCAGGGCGCATTAGACTGACGTCAGTACGTCAGGGTACTAATGCGCATGACCGACGTCATATCCTCAGTCTTTTCTTGCCCCAGATGTCAGAAGACCCAAAAGACAAGTCCCAAAACAACCTGCACCAAAAACATGTATAATATATACAACAATCTATATATATATATAAAAGATAAGCATGTAAACTCACCTACACAACCACCCCTAAACACAGAGGGGAAGGAGGGAGGGTAAATTGGACTGCAGCAATGGAATCCTCGAACATCTACATTTATGGTAGGTACAAAACTGTACTATGTTCTTCGTCTTCCATTGCTGCAGTCCTGACTATTGGGTAGAATCCCAAAGCAGAGGTAAGGGAGGCTGGCAAATTATAAAGTAGCAGGAGCTGACAACATGCCTTGTAAAACAGCTGTGGCAAAACCAGCCCTAGACTTAGAGTAAATAGGAAGGTGATAATGCCTAGAGAAAGTATGCACTGAACTCCAAGTAGCTGCTTCCAGAATATCCTTAGTTGCCACCCCTTAGAAATGCTGTAGAAGTGGCAGTAGCCCTAGTGGAATGAGGCCTAATCCCAGCTGGAATCTCCTTGCCATGATGGGAATAACAAAATGCAATGCAAAAGCCAATCCACCTAGAAATAGTTTGTTTTGACACAGGCTTGCCCTGTGAACTCAAAGCAAAAGAAACAAGTAACTGCTGAGACTGCCTAAAATTCTTAGTCCTGCTCAAATAATAACGCAATTGCCTGTGTACATCTAAAGTGTGCAAAATCTTTTCCCCTTTATTTTGAGGATCTGCAAAAAACGTAGGCAAATGAATAGTTTGGTTTAAAGCCACACTAGAAACCACCTTAGACATAAAAGAAGGATTAGTGCGTAATGATACCCTGTCCTTATGGAAAATCAAAAGGGCTCTACTGCCATAAGGGCCTGCAATTCAGACACCCTTCTTGCAGAAGTAATAGCCAACAGAAAAGCAGTCTTCCATGACAAATATTTCAATTCAGCAGTAGCTGCAGGCTCAAAAGGTTGTAGAGTAAGTTTTTCCAACACAAAATTGAGATCCCAAGCAGGAGTAGGAGCTCACGTGGGGTCTTATATTCTTTGCCCTCTAAGAAACTGCTTGAACAAAGGATGCGAAAACAAAGGTGGGTCACAATCATAGTGAGCTGAAATTGCTGCAGCATGAATCTTTATGGAAGAGAAGGACAAACCTTTGTCCAATAATTCAGTAAGATATTGTAGAGCCACACTCAAATTAGGCTCTGAAACCTCCAAATTCTTTGCTGTACTCCAAAATAAAAATCTCTTCCATTTTTCTGCGTACACTCTCCTAGTACTAGGCCTTCTAGCTTCCATAATCACATTTAAAACTTGTTGAGGAAGTTGAGACCTGCTGTGTTTCAACACAGAATATGCCAGGCTGTGAGATGAAGAGATTGAAGCTTGACATTGAGCAGATGACCGTCCTTCTGAGATAACAGATGAGGAATCAGAGGTAAAGGCCATGGAGGCTTCTTTACCAGACTCCTTAGAAGTGGGTACCAGTGTTGCCGAGGCCAATCTGGAGCTATCAAAATCATCCTTGGCCTGTCTTGTCTGACCTTTAATAGTACCTTTGGAAGAAGCGGTAGAGGTGGAAAGGCATACACATGAAGGTTTTTCCAACTGAAAGACAGAGCATCCACTTTCCAAGCTGTGTGATGAAACCCCTTTGTGCAATACTTTGGCAGCTGGTGGTTTAGTGGAGAAGCGAACAGATCTATGTCTGGAGTTCCCCATGACACTGTCAGTTTCTGAAATACATGAAGATCCAGTTTCCACTCGTGGGGATCCATGATTTGTCTGCTTAACACATCTGCTAAGGAGTTCTGTGCTCCTGGCAGAAACCTTGCCTGAAGAGTTAGTTGCAAGCTTAGCGCAGTCTCCCATAAAATCATTGCTTGCCTGCATAGAGGATAAGAATGTGTTCCCCCTTGCTTGTTGATGTACCACATGACAGTTGTGTTGTCTGTTAGAATCAACACCTGCCCTGGAAGAAGTAACTCCTTGAAAGCCATTAATGCAAACTGGACTGCTAACATCTCCTTCATGTTGATATGTAGATGCTGTAGTCTGGCAGGCCACTTGTCTTGTATCCACTTTCCATTCAGATGAGCTCCCCAAGCAATGTCCGAGGCATCTGTCGTTAGAATCTGACTTGCCTCTGGCCGGGTCACAGAGAGTCCCTTGTTTAGGTGACATTCCTGAGCCCACCACAAAAATTCCTTTTGAATGCAAGGTATTATTTGAATGACAGTGTCCAAATCCTGGCAGTGCTGTGTCCATACATTTTGAGATACCATTGTAGCTTCCTCATATGCAGTTTGGCATTGGGAAGCACCAGAATACAAGATGCCATGAACCCTAATGCTTGAAGGACTGTCCTTGCAGTCAGCACGGACTGATGAGATAGTTGATGGAAGTAAAGTGACAGACTCTTTTGTTTGTCCGGGGTTAAAAGGCCATCTGGGCTGCTGTATTCAGTCTTACACCCAGAAAGCACATGTCTTGAGAGGGTACTAGACTGGACTTTATTTCGTTCACAGAATACCCTAGGCATCTTAGCACTGCTATAACATATTCCAGATGCTGTAGAAGGTCTTCCTTTTCTTGAGCCAGAATCAGGCAGTCGTCCAAGTAAGGATAGATTTGAATTCCTTGAAGCCTGAAGTAAGCTATCACTGGAGCCAGAACCTTTGTGAATACTCTGGGCAGTAGATAAGCCAAAGGGCAATGCAGAGAACTGATAATGAGAATTTCCAGTTCGAAACCGCAGATACTTTCTGCAACTTAGCCTTATAGGCACATGAAGGTAAGCTTCCTTGAGATCTAAAGTTACCATCCAGTGATCTTTGCCCAGCAGAGGTAAAAGCTGTTGTAACGTCAACATCTTGAACTTGGGAATGTCCAAAACGTGTTGAGGAGAGATAAATCCAAAATTGGTCTCCACGTGTTCCCCTTCTTTGGTACAAGGAACAGGCGAGAATAAAATCCTAGGCCCTTCTCTGACACAGGGACTGGCTGAATGGCCCCTATGTGGAGTAACTGTAAAACTTGCTTGTGAGCCTCTTTTCTTTGTAGAGGAGGAACGTCTGGCATGCCTTTGAAAGGAGGCATTGTATGGAAATAAAATCTGTAACCGTGGTGAATGATATCCAACACCCATTTGTCTTGAGTAATTAAATCCCAATTTTCTGTGAAAAGAGACAGTCTTCCCCCCAAAGGAGCTGCCAGACGAGAATCTGCTGGCAGCTGAAGAAACAGGTCATTGGGTCTGTTTACGAAAGGACTGACCCTGCCCTCACCAGAAGTCTGAGCAGGAGAACTCCCTGTTCTAGGCCTAAAGAACTTTGAGCCCTGCCCCTACCACGTCTAGACCTACCCCTAGACTGAGAATCATAAGCAGGATATGTCCACCCCTTAGCAGGCCAATTTCTACTAAACTTCGGTGGCTGCACCTGCAAAAATCTTTAACAGTTTGCATAGACTTAGCTTTGTCCTCCATTTTCTTTAAAACAGCTTCCACAGGCGAACCAAACAACACATCAGACTGTAAAGGAGCATCCAAAATCCTTGTCTTAACATGCTCAGCTAAATTCTGATCCTTCAACCAGGCATGCTCGAAGAACAGAGCTGGTAGCAGCCACCCTCGAGGAGGCCTGTACAGCATCAAAACCACATTGCAAAGAATGCTTACCCACTTGTTCGGACACATGAACCAAATCCAGCAACTCTTTACACTCAATACCTTCCGCCAAAGCATCCACCTTAGATTTCAATTGTGAAAGAAGGTAATTCTGATATTTTAACATGTGAAACTGACAATTCAAAGCTCTCATGGCTAGAGTGGAAGAAGTATACACTTTCTTACCCCACCTATCCAAAGCCCTCGCCTCTTTATCAGTGGGGACAGGATTTTTAACCACAGAAGCTTTTACACCCTTAGGCCCCTGGGAAATAGTTTCTGGGTCCGCCCTAGGACTCTTAAACAAATATTTATGAGCTTGGGCACCCTATAATACCTATCAGGCTTAACAGGAGCAGGAGGCAAAGAATCAGGGTTCAGGAAGCCTCTGCAAAAACATCTTCCACCACATTCAACACAGGAGGAATAGCTAAAGGCCTATGCTGAGGTAAAACAAGAACTCCCTAAGCCTTTTCCTGGAGTCAGAGTAATCCTGGCCTTCCCATTTAAAGTGCTCCCTCATGGAATGCAAAGTCTCTGAAAATGAGAAATCCTCAGGTGGAGACGCTGTAGGAGTGGAATCATCCACATCAGAATCAGAATAGGTAGGATACTCCTGCAAATCTTCCACAGAAGATTCTGAAGCCTCAGAACCCTGTTCAAAACTCTCAAACTCAGACTCCACCCTAGGCCTCTTATCAGGTGGGGGCATAGAACCCCTAATCATAGTAATCAAATCTTCTGCCATCTTAAGCATATGTTTCTTAGGTACAGAACCTGAAATGGTAGGAGAAGCCCCCACTGAAGCTGAAGTAGGCCTACCTCTCATAGAAGTTTTGGTAACAGAAGGAGAGGCCCTAACTACCTTGGGAAGAGAGGGAAGAACAGTCACCTGAGAAGCCCCCTCAGCCTGGCCTACCTCCTGAGAAGGCACATCCTGTAAGAGTATAGTTTCTGCCTGGGACTCCATGGAAACTCCTGGCAAAACCTCCGGCTCCAGTGAACCTTCCAAAGAACCGACGTCCGGGACTGCCGGTTCCTCAACCCTAGGCTTCACTGTTTTATCCTTGCGCTTCTTGGAGGAAGCGGGCGTCGGAGCATCCGACGGCATTTTATAATTGCAACGCTTCCCAAACACTAACCTGGCACAGTCTAACCTCCTCTTAATAGTGCGTTTGTTAAACCTAGCACAAGAGCGGCAACCAACAACGTCGTGCTCAGGCCCTAAACAAGGTATACACAAGGTATGATAATCCCTATGAGGTATCTGTTTCCCACAAGAAATACAGTTATTCACTTTTTCTGACATCCGGTAAAATACTGAGGCAAGAAAAACCAAAATGTTCCCAACGGGTACTTAGCCAACTCTGTTTCGGTCTGAAACTCCGGTTTCGGAAATATTTCAGTACGCCAACCTGCACTCGCAAAACTGCTTCTGCATCGGACCATGCGGCAAAAAAGACTGAGGATATGACGTCGGTCATGCGCATTAGTACCCTGACGTACTGACGTCAGTCTAATGCGCCCTGACCGACGTCAGCCTTATACTCTGGTATTCGGGCCGACTGGGACGCGGACTATACCCAATAGTCAGGACTGCAGCAATGGAAGACGAAGAACATCATCTTCCACCACATTCAGAACAGGAGGAATAGCTAAAGGCCTATGCTGGGGTAAAAACAAGAATTCCCTAAGCCTCTTCCTGGAATCGGAGAAATCTTGACCTTCCCATTTAAAATGCACCCTCATGGAATGCAGAGTCTCCGAAAATGAAAAATCCTCAGGAGGAGAAGCTGAAGGAGTAGAATCATCCACATCAGAATCAGAATAAGGAGGATACTCCTGCAAGTCTTCAGCCGAAGACTCAGAAGCCTCCGAACACTGCTCAAAACTCTCAAACTCAGGTTCCACCCTAGGCCTCTTATCAGGAGGGGGCATAGAACCTCTAATCATAGTAATCAAATCCTCTGCCATTTTAAGCATATGTTTCTTAGGCAAAGACCCTGAAGCACTAGGAGAAACCCCCACTGAAGTTAAACTTGGCCTGCCTCTCAAAGAAGCCTTGGAAACAGAAGGGGAGGCTCTAACCACCTTAGGAAGAGAGGAAGAACAGCCACCTGAGAAGCCCCTTCAGCCTGGCCTACTTCCTGAGAGGACACATCCTGTAACAGTAAAGTCTCTCCCTGAGACTCCAAAGAAACTCCTGGCAGAACCTCCGGCTCCACTGAGCCTTCTAAAGAACCGGCGTCCGGGACTGTCGGTTCTTCCACTCTAGGCTTTGCTGCTTTATCCTTGCGCTTTTTGGCGAAGCGGGCCGGAGCATCCGGCGGCATTTTATAATTACAACGCTTCCCAAAACTAACCTGGCACAGTCTAACCTTCTCTTAATAGTGCGTTTGTTAAATCTAGCACAAGAGCGGCATCCAACAACGCGTGCTCAGGCCCTAAACAAGGTATACACAAAGTATGGTAATCCCTATGAGGTATCGGTTTCCCACAAGAAATACAGTTATTCACTTTTTCTGACATCCGGTTAAATACTGAGGCAAGAAAAACCAAAATATTCAACGGGTACTTAGCCAACTTTGATTCGGTCTGAAACTCTGACTTCAGAAACTTTCAGAACGCCAACCTGCACTCGCAAAACTGCTTCTGCATCGGACCATGCGGCAAAAAAGACTGAGGATATGACGTCGGTCATGCGCATTAGTACCCTGACGTACTGACGTCAGTCTAATGCGCCTTGACCGATGTCAGCCATATACTTTGGTATTCGGGCCGACTGGGACAGCGGACTACCCAATAGTTAGGACTGCAGCAATGTGGAATGAAGAACATCTAACTGCTGTACCCAGCATCTTCAAAATATTTTTCCCTGGAAGAACAAAAACATTTTTTGCTGTACATGCTAAGGAAGAAATACAAAAAGTTTATCCAAAAAAAGTGAGCTGTGAAACCGAATGAGATTCTGCTCTTTGTTCTGGTAATAAGGACCGCAGAGACTGCCAATGAAATGTTTCTAATTTTCTGTTGAAACACTGGGAGAGAGAAAAGCACAGAAATTTACTAGAAGAATCGAGAGTGCACTGGAGATGAAGCAGAGACCGGCTTTGGGAGGTGGAGAGGAACAGGAATAGAACAAAAGAATCTGGATGTGTTGGACTTCCTTGGACGTTGTTAAATGTGTAGGGGACTCTAAAGCATATGCCCTACTTTGTGTCATTAACATTTGGAGACTAAATCAGTAACCTGGAAACTGACACATGGGATTACAAAGCAATTAATATTTGTGAAACAGGACAGAACAAGAAAAGCTGGAAATATTAGACTTGTTTGGACTTGAAGCCTATGGGGGACTCTGACATGAAGTAAGACGCATGCTTTTAATGTTTGGAAAAATAGGAGGTGGGAAGAGAAGGGAGAGTGTAAATAAACTTTTTTCGCAACCGTATTAAGTGGTGCATGAATATCTCTGCATGTTTAATTTTTTCAGGTATTTAAGTGTAATGGGGATACTAATGTAAATGGGCACTTCTGTTTATTTTTCCTTTCTCATTTAGTTTTTAAGAAATGTAGGCACTTCAGTGTGAAAAAAAAAGGTTAAAAGCATGACAAAAAAAATCTGTCATTTTTCTCATTCTTGCATAGAGGAATGACTGACTTATAAAGTAAGTTTTGACAGAGCAAGTAAATGAAAAAAAAATAACAGTTTTTATTTTTTCTAGTAAACTGTCCTGTATCTGGTACTCATGTCACTAGCAGACAATCTGATAGAGAAATGGCTTGGAGAAAATGTTTTCTGAAAGCATTCATGCGTTTCCTAGCTGGGAGAGCTACAAGGATAAGGCAAAACCAGACAGCACTTAATAGAATCATAGGCTCTACCATACGTCTTGGCATGGATAAGCTTTCTTTCTGTTTAGCTCAAGTCTGTGTATATGGCTGTCTGTTTGAAATTTGTGTTCCTATTAAGGGGATAAACCTTCAATATTTGAAGATGCATGTAGTTGTGTGTTTAGGTTATTTGGGGGGATATTGGGTGTGTGTGTTTAAGGGTTTTCAATAAAATAAAATTGTGCAATATGTGACACTGGTTGAAATGGAGGCGATAAATGGTTGTGTAAAAGATAAGCTTGCCAGACAGTGCATGCATGAAACACAGAAGTTGGAACTAGGCACTTGAAAAAAAGTTGTTATACATAAAAGGCAAGAGTAGTAATCCCTCAAGAATTATTTTTTAATGTCATTAAATGTTAATGTTTTCGCAGATACAAGAAAAATAAATAGTGAACCGTATTAAAGTGCAAATAGCAATGCTACAGGAGAGACACACTTGAAAAGAACTGAAAATTTGAATTTGATTAAAGGTTTTCAGGATGGTTATTCAGCAGAATACTTGGGGCAAAGAAAGAGAGGAGTACTTTAATTGCAAGAGTAAGAATAGTAATAGAAGAGGAAAAAGACAACTGCAGATTTTACTTGCAAGGGAAGAAGATTACACTGACATGTATATATTCCACCGAAAACTGCTGTAGTAGAGCTAAAGAAAATTCTGAGAGAAATCTGTTTTCAGCAAGGGGTATTACTTGTATGTAGGGACTGGAATTTGATTTGCAACCCTGAAAATGTCTGGGTACGGGGCCCAGAAAGGGAAATCTAACAAAGGAGGTAGATTTTTAAAGTAATTTATGAAAATATTTGGCAAGGAAGATGTGAATTCAGTGCTAGGAATTCAAAGTGAATGTACATAATTCC
This sequence comes from Protopterus annectens, assembly GCF_019279795.1. Classification (NCBI taxonomy): domain Eukaryota; kingdom Metazoa; phylum Chordata; order Ceratodontiformes; family Protopteridae; genus Protopterus; species Protopterus annectens. Next base: position 1,119,815,857 of record NC_056743.1, read on the forward strand.
CCAAGATACAAAAACTGGGCTAGGCAATTTACATTTCACAGGAAAATGTCCATTTAATTGAAGGTCTTGATATGCACCCAATAACTATTTCAGATAATGCATCAATAATGAAATAAAAATGAGACTGGCACTTTCCAACCTTTCTGAGAAGAGAGGAATTTAAGGAATGGGTAGTGGAAATTTGGGACTTACTGGAGAAGATAGAAACGTCTTCTGAAAATTTAGCTAGGGTGTAGGATAAAATTAAAATGGAATTTTAAAAATAGGTTGGAAATAAAAGGGAGATATGATTAAGATGCAACAATTATTTAACAGGACTGACAAGTATTGCAAAAGAGAGAGAATCTCACAGAACAGCAACTACAGAATGCTAAAAGGAAAATAAGAGACTACCTTGATAATATGCATGAGTTTAGAAAGATTGTGGTTAAGCAACTGTTTTTTGATAAGTTTTTGTGCTCTAGGAGTTATTAGCACAATGACTCTGACAACAAAGTAGAAAGGAGTGTCACTAAGCTTAGGGAGCCTGTTGCAACGACGATAACTAGGGATCCTATAGAAGTATCGGAATTTCCAAAGTATTTCGGGATCCTGTAGAAGCATTGGAATTTCCAAAGTATTTCTATGAAAGTCTGTGTAAAGTAGAGAAATGTGGAAATCCATAAAAACATTTCCATTTGTACCTTTTCTTGAACTAAATATGTCAGGGCTATAGGGAGAAGGAGGTTCAATTACTAACTGTTAGGATAGGAGGAGATGAGATGCATATTGAATCTACAGGAAAATCCCCAGGATTGGATGGTATTCTTGCGGGAGTTTGGAAACTAGTAGGGGGAAAGCTGATTAAGATCTGGAAGGTTTTATTTGTTAGTGCAGGAGCGGCCTTAGGTCAACTGGTGCACTAGGCAAAAGGGCTCCATGGCGCCTCCCCACCACACTACCTGGTGCCTGGTCTAACCTACACCAAATAAATACTGGAAAAGTGCCCCTACCAGAGCGGCGCCCTAGGCGGCCACCTAGTTGGCCTTTGCCTAAGGCAGGCTATGTGATAGTGTATATTAAGAGAAGTACCAACATCCTGGAAGAAAGTGGCTGGTAGCTGTACAACTTAGAGGGTAAAGAGCCATCAGATCCAGCTTCATACATGCTCATTTCAATACTAAATCATGATTACGAAGTTTGTCTAATGGCTAAAAAAATGGCAGAAGTGATGCCAAAATTGATATGGATGTGTGGTTTTGTGGAGGGGAGGCAAACCTTTGACAACAAACAGAGCAGGGATGATCCAGACAGAAGCAGAATGTAAGATAATGCCACTGTTGCTGGTGGGCCTTGATGCAGAGAAAGCATTTGAGTAAGTGGGGATTTTGAGCAGAGTAGTGGAAGCATTTGCATTCCCTGATAAAATTAGAAGTTGGTTAGGAGGATATATGAAAGACCTGGAGGTGAAAATTGCAGTGGGGTCCTCTCTGATCTCTGCTTGAGCTGAGGAACCATGCAGGGGTGTCTGCTTTCTCCCCGTTGTTTGCATTATATTTAGAACCATTGGGAAAGAAAATAATGGACTCAGAAATTCAAGGATATAATTGGTATGGTAGTCAAGAAAAACAGGCTCTATTTGTGTATGACGATATTTTATACCTGACAAAACCAGAGAGACATTAGTGTTAATGGAACATAATTGAGACCGTTTCAAACCTTTTTTGAGATACAAAATTAATGAAACAAAAGCAATAGTGGCAAATTATGTACCCACATACAAACTGGTTCAGCAATATCCATTTTTATGGAGACATGAAGTATTTAGGAGTATGGATTAATATGATACTGGTGTGGCAGCTAAGGATATGTGGGAAGAGACTAAACAAAAGACGATACAAAAAAACTGAGAAAATGGAAGCTGTATGCTGTGGATATTGATAGTAAGATACAAGCAGTTAAAATGTTTAGTCCCTTCAGTCTTGTACACACTGGTCAGGCATATTTTTTCAGCCGGAGGATAAGTTGTGAACAGCAATAAAGAGCTGAAGGATTTTATCTGGGAGGGAAGACTGTAAGAGTCAAGTGGAATAAGTTTATTCTTACAGTAGAACAGGATGGATTGGGATTACCCAAATTTGAAGGGGCATTTCAGAGCAACATGGATAAGGCTCTATACACAGCACAGGCAGACAACAAGAATTCAAAGTGGAAAGGAGGTGATGCAACAAGGGATGCTCAAGTAAGAGGGAGAGACTGATATTATAGATGCAAGCCTTTAAGAAAAACAATAATTGTACAGAATATTGTATACATAAAGTAGCAGAAGGTCTTCTAAGAACTAAGCCAACATGGGAATGGAGAAAGATTTTGCCGCAAGGAATGACACAATTAGAGATGCAATACAATAGGCAAGAGGGGGTGGTAATCTACTGTAAAAAAAAAAAAAAAAAATACTGGCAAAGGAACCAAGGTACTGGGAGCAAGTAACTAAAATGAGAAAGGTAACAGAAGAATGGGAAGATGCCAAAAACTTGTTTGGACTGAAGGCTAAAGATTGCCTTCTATATCAAGGATTTATATCTTGAGTATATGCAAAGAGAAAGGGGGGGTCCTAAACAAGACTGGCAGTGGTAGAATTTTTAGTAGACTTCAGAACAGAGGCTGCCATTAAGAAAGGAATAATTAGTAGAGTTTATAAAATATTGCATAACTAAGGATCAGAGGAGGTTAGTAAGCACTGGAAAGAGATTAGACAAGCAATTCACAAATAGTGTGGGATGTATGCATAACTAGGATCTTTAGAAAAAGGTAGACTCAAATTTGAATTGGAAAAAAATGGGAACTGTGGGATCAATACATGCAGAGGAGTGGGGTTTTAAAAGAAGGCAGGATTTGAATGAGCTATTTAAGGGTCGACTAACAGTGAGTGGTTATGTTAAGTGATGTATAATGTTTGCAGCTACAGTTGTCGCACAGTTTGGAATGTTTAATGTTTGCAACCGAGATTTGTCCCTGTGATTTGTCATGTATATAAATGTAACATGTCTATATCGCTTCATCGAAAGATCAGTTCCTAGAACGGAATTTTCAGTCAATTAACATCGAACATGCCATTTGTCGAACTAATCTTACTGAGATCGCAGTAGAGTGTGGATTGGGGAAACTTGCCCTTTCCTCACTGTAGTGCAATCTGAGTTGGTATATATAATTAGCAGGGGGAGAGCAGCGAGGGCATAGACTGCTTTAGGCACCAGCAAACCCTGCAGTCGCTGAGGGCCCCCAAACATAGCAAGTTATCTTGATATTTTGTAGCATGTATGTCAGACCAAGTGAGTAATTTTTATTTTATCTCCTTTGAAACTCGACAATATCTCTGGTTATAGTAAGTGTTTTGTCAATTAACAGGCTTCACAATTGCATAAATATTTTACCACTGACATTGTGCCCCTTGCTTAGTTAAATACTACTGATGGACATTCTTTCCACTAAAACGAGCAGACCCAGGTTTAGGTACCTGCAACACCCATGGATGCAGGGAGGGCCTTAATCATCCTTGACTGTGTAGGGGCCTCACAAAAGCTGATGCTGACTGGGGAGAAATGAGGAGAAAAAATGTTTTAATTTTCCGATTACGGTCTTTAACCTAAACAGGGCTGTGATATGACCCTTTTAGGATAAAGCTGATAATGCATATGAACAAGTTAAGTACTAGAGAGATCAATAGCACAGAGTGACTGACCTCAGTGTATACATTGGATTTTAAAAATAACTTTTGCTTCTAGTCTTCAGGGATGGTTTGGGGAGTTTTACAAATACTGACAGAACACCAAATACTATAACTCAACTTCTTTGGTCAAGAATTCTGGGCAAGGCCAAAACTAATAGTGAATCAAAGTCAGGAACAAGTTTTAAATATTACTCTAATTCACTTACACAAAGTTAATAGAATAACACAGGCATCATTTGGACAATAAAAAGAATGAAACTCTGATCTCTGGATTATTTACTGTCTGTAATCCTGAATGATTTACCAGCATGTCGAACATTTTACAAGGGACAGAAAAAAACTGAGTGAAAATCATGGCAGGCCTGTGAAATCATTGACAGTTCTACGGTGCAGCGGTAGCATAGTCTCCTCACAGCAAGAGGTCCTCCAGTTCAATTCTCAGCTGGGGTGCCTTCTGTGTGGAGTCTACATGTCCTCCCTGCATTTGTATGGGTTTCCTCCCACGTCACAAAGACCTGCATCTGAAGCGTTTCTCCTCAGGCCCTTGCTGAAGATTGGCTTTGTTCCAAGTCGGACTTTACCGGTAAACAAATGTTAAAGTGACTTACCCCTGCTACTATTTGATGACTGCAAAACAACAGTAACTGATGGACTGTGGCAGTACCAGTGTTTCACAATGTGGTGGCGTTTGCTGAAATAAGTGTAGAACTAGTATTTGTGTGTAACAAATCACTGATTTTTTATCTGTTAGGACATGTACATTAGGCTTTTGGGTATCAGTAAAAAATGCAGTTAACAAGTGATATTTCAAAAGTAAGGCATAAAATATAACAATTGTGGATATGCAGCAGTCCCATCAAGGTGGGGTCTCGGATTGTCTTCTATGCCAGACAGAGCTCACCTCCTGAGGAGTCTGTATGAAACTGAGTAGAGGGTTAGGGCTTTTAGTCTATCTGTGTATGGTAGATGTTCTGAAGCCTTGAATTCTGGTGTGGAATCTCTGTGGTATCTCCAGCTTCTGCATGTGCTTTGTGAGGTTCATGCCGAGAGGTGCGTTGTACTCAAGAATGGGCCTTATAAGGGAAGAATACAGGGATGTTATTACCTCCTTGTTCCTGGACGAGATGCCCTTACTTATGAGGTGGGCCATGTAGAAGGATTTCCATACCATGGAAGCAACATGGTGGTCAGTCAGGTTGCCATCAGCCTGGGTGCCCTAGTCCCACAGGACTGACAGTGCTAAGGACATTGTTATTAATGTGATAATTGTGGGGACGTCCCTGCCCCAAAGGAGATGATGGGATTCAGCCTGAGGCCGTGTTTCTGGCACCAGTCATTTGTCTGAGTGAGACCCTCTTGGAGGATGCCCACATCACTAGGGGGAATTGATGACAGCAACAGCTTGCAGTCCTCTGCAAACTTTGCGAGCCATAGACCACTGGTTTTGGTCTGTACTTCAGAAAAGTACATCCCAATCTGTGTGGGATCAAGTGTTTGGAGGTTGCCAATGTACTTGTTAATTAGGTCCATGATCCATTCCATGGCCTTGCAGATCAGGCTAGTTAAGTTGATGGGTCTATAATTTCCTGGCTCTTTGTGTAAAGGGATGACAGTGGCTGTCCTCCACTCAGCTGGGATGAAGCCAGTACTTGAGCTTTAGTTGAATAGTGTGCCTAATGGTGCTACAAGTTCCTGCCTGAGTTCATGTAGTATGTAGCCTGGGATGTTATCTGGTCCCATGGAGGCTGTATTTTTTGCCTTTAAGAGAGCAGTGATGACCTGTTCCCTAGATATAAGGGGAAGGGAACAGGTACTGGAGATGTTCTAATTTACTGATTGGGAGACAGAGGGGTAAAGTTTTTGCTGAATCTGTCAGCCAGCAAGTTGCTATATCTACAGCATTTGTATACGTGTTGTCCTTGACCACCAGTTCTGAACTATTCTGTGTGTTTCCTTTTGAGATTGCGGACATGTGAAAGCCTTATAATTGTCTCTAGTAGATGTGGCCAACTTGGACTTGAAGTTTGCTTTGGAGGAGTGAACTAGTGCTCTTATTTGCTGGTTCAGGCTAAGGAGACCTTGCTTCCAGTTGGGCACCTGCTCATTCTTGGTGTTGGACAGCTATTTTCCTTTTGTTAGTTTATTTATTGCAGATGTCCACCTGACAGGTTTTACTCTTCCTTGCAGAGGATGATTTAGTCCTGTCAGGTATTCCTGATTCCATGCATCTATATAAATGCTCGTTTAGTGCTGAGGTGCAATGTTTGTGTTTCACTGTTGCAGTCCTAACAAATGGGTTATCCGGCCCCCGATAGCACTCACTCGGCCAGAATACCAAAGGTAAGTAAAAATGGTGTCGGTTGCCATCTGTTATAAAGGACATCGGGGTGTCCTATACAAAAGGAGGCAGCCAGTGTCACTTACTCAAGTCTTCCTTGCCGCAGAGTCCAAAGCAGAAGCTTTCCATGCACGAGTGCCGGTCGGCAGTTTACTTTTGTTGGTTTCTGACTACAAGAGTTGAGGTCTACTATAGCTAAGTACCCGGTTGGGGATCCCATTTGTTTAGCCTTGACCACGACATTCCCAAGTGTGATCTCTGTGCCTCCTTTAATCCACGTACTATCCTTCGTCTGGCTAAGATTTTGGCTAGGCATTTTGGAGTTTGGCCTAAGTTCATTGGTATGGCGTCTGCCGGTCTTCAAGTTACGGATGTTCCGAAGAAACTTAAGGCCTCAAAGTGAAGTCCTTGGATGAGGTTAAGTTGGTAGTCAGGCAGTAGCCAGTGAGTTACCTTTGCAATCCCTGCAGTCCACAGATGTACAACCGCAGGCCTTGATTGAGTCAGAGTCCCTTAGGCCTCCATTTTGCCTTCTGACCTGTCACCGGTCGCCTCTTCTGTTGGAGCCGGTGCCACTAAGCTGACTCCGGTGTCCGAGGCCTCCGTTTTGCGTTCTGACAGCAAACTTCTTCCTTAACCCTCTGCTGCAATTTCGTTGGTTGTTAGGCCTCCCGAGTCCTTCAGGCTGGCAGGTAAATCTTCCATTTGTAAGCCTGTGAAAAGGCAGGCTCCAGCTTCTGCTTGTTTCCCTCAATCCCAAATGGTTAATAATTTGTTGACCCTTATTAGGGGTTCTCAGCCTCCTCCTTCTGAAAGGAGTAGGGATGTTTCTCTTGCGGTTTTGTCCTGCTCAGGTTCTGATTCTTCCAGCATTTCTGCTAATGAAGAGGAATTTTCTCAGGTTTTTCTCCTTTTGAGGAGTCCATCCCTTCGGCTTCTCCTCCAGAGGATTTCTCTCTTGGTGGTACTTTAAAATACCCTCAGAGAACATTTTAAATGGGGAAAGTCAGGATTCTCCCCAATCCAGGAAAAGGATTAGGGAGTTTCTGGATTTACCTCTGCATGAGTCTCTTGCCATTTCCCCTGTGTTGGAAGTTGTTGATGTTTTTCTGGAAAATTCCTTGTCTCGAAATTCGGTTCCTCCTGCTCCCAGGAAACCTGACGGGTATTACAGAGTCCCTGATTCTCATCTTTTTCTTTTCGGGAAACCGTTGGCAGATCCTGGGGTTATTTCTCAGGGCCCTAAAGGAGTTAAGGCCACTGTTACCAGGAATCCTGCTCTCTCTGACAGGAGTCTAGGAACCTAGATAGGTGGGGCAAGAAGGTTTATACCTCTGCTACCCTAGCTATTAGAGCTACCAATTGTCTTTCATATGCTGAAGTACCAGCAGCACACCTTGGAGGCTATTAAGTCTAGGATAACAAGTGTATCTCTTTTTGGCAGAGAGAGAAGACATACAGGATTTACTGAATTCCGCCAGTCTGGTTAAATCAGTATTCTTTGCATTGTGGTTTTGACATCCTTGAGGCCTCCAGCAGGGCTATGGCTACTGGATCCGTTATTAGAAGGTGTGCTTGGCTCAGAGAACAGCCTCTTCCAGAACCTGTCAAGGCTAAGCTTTTGGATGTACCTTTGCATAAAGACAGTCTTTTTGGCAGCAAAGCAGAGGAGGTACTGAAGAAGATGGAGGATAAGGCCAAGTCCATGCAAACTGCTTTTTCTGCAAGTTCAATCCCCTCGCTTTAGCAGGAATTACCCTTCCAAGAGTTGGACCTTTCCTGATGCCAGCAGACAGAACCGTTCCAGGACTAGAGGTTACAAATCCTCTAGGGGGCTACCCCTCATAGGTCTAGGCTTTGGCAGGCTTCCATTTCTAAAGGGGGAAGCTCCAAGCCTGCATCTCCGTCAAAACACACTGACTTTTTACAACTTCTGCCTGTTCTTGCTTGCCGGGAGAGTCCTTTAGGGGGAAGGTTGGTCCTTTTTGCAGATGACTGGGCCACTATCACAGACAAATGGATGCTCAGAATGGTGTCCCTAGGGCACAAGTTCTTACTGCACCTTTCCAGCTCCCAAGGGATTCCCAGATGTTCCTCCAAACCAAAGGCAGAAGTAGAAAAAAAAATTAAATCAGTTTCTGTTCAGCAGGTAGGCCAGGGCTTTTATTCCAGGCTTTTCCTAGTTCCAAAAAAAAAAAGAGAGAGAGAGAGAGACACCTGGCGTCCTATCCTGGATATTTCCATTCTGAACTCTTTTTTTTCTAGTAATTCCAAAGTTCAAAGTGCTCACTCTGCATCAGTTGCTACCACTGCTAGAAAAGGATTTCTGGATGGTAACCTTGGATCTCAGAGAGTTATCTGCACATTCCTGTCAGGGAAAGTTGCAGGCAGTACCTTCGTTTCAGAGTGGGCGAGCGACATTACCAATTCTCTGTGCTGCCCTTTGGCTTATCTACTGCTCCCAGAGTCTTCACAAAGTGCCTGGCCCCAGTCATTGCTTTTTGCATGCTGAAGAAAATTCAGATTTACCCATACTTGCTTGAATCAGACAGTCGTCCAAGTTCTTGGGAACAGCTATTAAAGGATCTGAAATTTGTAAAGACACTCTTCCCTGGGTTACACTCTCAATGTGGAAAAATCGAAAATGGTACCATCCAAGGAGAACATTCCTGGGAGTGAGTCTGAACACAGCCGCCCAGATGATGCATCTCACCCAGGAGAAGCAGACAACTCTTTCAGTTTACTTCAAGGACTTGGCAAGCCTGTCCCAGTTCCCTGCAAGGAAATGCTTGCAAGCTCTGGGATTCATGGCATCTTAAATTCTCATGATTCCATATGCAAGACTGCATATGAGGAAATTGCAATGGTACCTCAGCATTTGGAGTCAACACAGAGGACCTGGAAATGATGATTCCTCTGCTTCAATCTCTGCAGGTGGAGTTTCTATGGTGGGCCACAGTCTGTCTACAAAACAAAGGCATTCCTTTTCGGACACCTCTTGCCACTCAAGTTCTGACTACAAACGCATTGGATTATTCGTGGGGAGCACACCTGGATGGCAGATGCATACAGGGACGTTGGAATGCTCAGTAGATGCACCTGCACATAAATCTAATAGTTGATTGCAGTTCAGCAGGCCTTACTAGCTTTCAAGCATCTTCTTTCTCCAGAGACCCTGCTGGTCAGGACAGGCACCACCACAGTCATGTGGTACATAAACAAGCAGGGAGGGACTCGCTCTTACCCCCTGTGCAGGCAAAGTATGAATCTTTGGTCCATGGCTGCATCCCTGGACCTGCATCTCCTAGCTCAGTTTCTTGCAGGAAGGCTCAATGTTTTGGCGGACCAATTGAGCAGTCAAACCCTGGATCCTTACGAGTGGCAGCTGAACAGAGCAGTCTCTTTTTACAGCATCTTTCAATGCTTGGACCCTCCTCAGGTGGATCTTTTCTCCTCCCCAGACAACCATCTGCTACCTCTCTCTTGCACCAGACAGCAGCACAGCAGAGCCTGGAAAGTGGATGCTCTGTCCTTCCCTTGGACGTTGCTATCAGTGTACACCTTCCCTCCTCTTCCAAGAGTATTAGTGAAGATCAGGGGCAAACGTCCAAGGACTGTTCTCATAGCTCTGGACTTGACCAGACAGCTTTGGTATCCACTGTTTCACAGTCTCTCCCATCTTCCTCTGAAGCCAGATCTTTTGGTTCAGGAAAGGGGAAACATTCTACATACTCATCTTCAGTCTCTCCATCTGGCAGCATGGCTCATTGTAGGACTCCTTCCCTTTCCCAACAGGTGGTTGATGTGCTGAGGGAGGCCAGGAGGCCTACCACTAGGAAATCCTATGCTGGCAAATGGGAAAGGTTCTCTCGATGGATGCAGGCTAGTGGGGAGTCTGCTTCTCAACCTACCCTTCCTCTGATCCTGGAATACCTGGCTGATTTGCTTCAGGGTGATCCATGCTTCAGCCATCTCTGCTCATTGTTCTCTTAAACAGCCCATTTTCTCTCATCCCCTAATGAAAATGTTTCTCAGAGGTGCTTGCAATTTAAAACCTCCCAGAAGAGCACCTACTCCAGCCTGGGATCTTAATTTTGTTCTGGAGAAACTCCCTCTTCCTCCTCCTTTTGAGCCAGCTGCCTCTACAGATTATCTCTTGGAAAAGCGCCTTCCTCTTGGCTATAACTTCAGCAAGGAGGGTTTCGGAGCTGCAAGCTTTGATAGCCATGGAGCTTTTTCTTATTTTCCATGCAGATAGAGAGACTCTTATGCCTAAGGTGGTTTCCAGCCTGACTCTCAAGTCCATACACCTTCCTACCTTCTTTCCCAATCCTCGCAATAAAGGTGAAAGGATCCTACATTCTCTTGATGTGCACAGACAGCTCAGGTTTTACCTGGACAGGACTAAGGACCTTTGGAAATCAGCACAGTTATTGGTCAGTTTTGCCCCTGGAGCCCAGGGCAAGGCTATTTCAAAGCAAACCATTTCTAAATGGTTTGCACATTGCATTACCTTTTTGTTAGTCCTTTCATGACAAAGCTCTGCATCAAGGGGTTAGGACCCACTCTACTAGAGCGGCTTCCACTTCTGCAGCCTTTCTAAGGGGTGTCCGTACTAAAGACATTTTGGAAGCTGCCACATGGTCTTCTGTTCACACTTTCATAAAGCATTATAATTTGCCTCTGTTTTCCAGAGCCAGGGCAGGGTTTGCCACTGCGGTGTTGCAGGGCACTATCTCCAACCCTTGATGCTGTTGGTTCCTCCCCCCTTTTTTCTCTGGGCTTTGGTAATCAACCCATTTGTAAGGACTGCAACAGTGAAACATTAACATAGTACAGTTGTGTACACTTACCATAAATGTAAATGTTATGTTCACTGTTGCAGTCCTGGATGTTCATCGTGTTTCACTGTTGCAGTCATTACATTTGGGGTAATCTGCTGGCAGGTTGCCCTCAGTTGGCCTGATTAACAAAGTCTTGGGTCCTGCATCGGTTGCTGTCCCTTCTTCCATGACGTCACACATGCAGCTGACACCATTACATCAGTCTTTCTTGCTGCGCGGTGCCCAAAGCAGTTCGCAAGTGTCAGTCAGCAGACTCCTGAAATTTTTGTTTTTGAGTTTCAGAACCGAAGTCTTAAACTAAAAGCTAAGCACCCCGTTGGGGAAACTTTTCCTTGCTCCTTACCAATGTCAGTAAAAGTTAATAATTGTATTACTTGTGGGAAGCAAATACCTCATAAGGATTTTCATTTGTACTGTATTCCTTGCCTAGGCCCTGACCATGACATACCTTGCTGTCGGTTTTGTGCTTTATTTAATCAGCGCACTATCTGTCGTCTGTACATTTTTGCTTCAAAATATTTCGCTTCTCTGTTTAGTTATCCAGAAATGACGTCTGTTAGCCATCCGACTACCAGAATACCAAAATAACGCAAAGAAAAAGACAGGCCGTTGAGGTCCAAAACTGCTGATGACACTTCTAAGCCAGTTGCCAATTAGCCGGTACTCAGTGAGGCGCTTTCGCAGTCCCTGATACCTGCTACTTCTAATTTGCAGGCCTCTACTGAGACCCATTCGGAGTCCAGTATGCTGCGAGATGCTTCACATATAGAACCTGCGGATGTCTCTACCTTGGATGGATCTGGAGCCGCTGAGCAGGCACCGGCTTCTGAGGGTGTATTCAGGCCTACAGACTTGCATTTTTAAACCGACTCCAACTTCAGTGTTGAGGCCTAAATCTCTATCTATGTCTAAAAACAAAAACGACGCTCGGGCCACATGTTCAGGCCCCTATGCCAAAAAAAAAAAAAAAAAAAAAAAAAAAAAAAAAAACCATCGAAATAGCTCAAGATTTAATTAGTCTAATAGGGGGTAGTCAACTCCACCCCCCCCCCCCCCAAGAGGCCTAGGATTGAATTTGACTATGAATCTTCTGAACAGGACTCTGTTCCTTCTGACTTTTCTATTGATCTGGATTTGTCCATACCTACTTATGAGGACTCTGATGCAGAGGATTCCATTCCCTCTGCTTCTCCACCTGAGGATTTCTCTTTTGGGGAAACTTTACATACCTTAAGGAATCATTTCCACTGGGAAAGTCAGGATTTATCTGAATCCAAAAAGAGGCTTAGGGATTTCCTTTTTCTTCCGCATAGGCCTTTGGCTATACCTCCTGTACTAGATATTGTTGTGTTTTTGGAATCCAGTATGGCCCCCGATTCCTTGCCTACAGGCCCTAGCAAGCCAGACAGGAACTACAAGGTGAGTCCCACAAATTCCTTTAAAAAAATCCTGTTGCGGACCCTGAAACCATTTCTCAGGGGCCCAAGGGCATTAAGGCTTCTACTGCTAAAAATCCTACCCCTTCTGATAGAGACTTCAGGGAGCTGGATAGATGGGGTAAAAAGGTTTATACTTCTGCAACCTTAGCAATCGGGGCTTTAAACTGTCAATTTCATATGCTAAAATATCAACAGCATATCATGGGACTGCTTAAACAGAAAATTATGTTGATTTCAGACTGTGTGGAAAATAAAGATTTGCAGGATTTATTGCATTTAGCTGAAAAAGTTTGCAAACATACTTTGCAATGTGGTTTTGATTCTTTAGAGCAGTGCTTCCCAATCTTTTTCTGGCCAAGGCACATTAGCCAAATACCAAAGAGTAAATGGCACACTGGAGCTGAAATGCTCCCATTTCTTTCTAAAATGACGTATTGTGCTCAACTAGTACTGTACTAACTACACTACTACAGTTCTACAAAGATGCAGGTTTTCGTGGCAGCCTGTAACATTAATAACAAACCCAATCATTCACCCGTCTATAGTACTGTTCTCTGTCAATACAAGTTAACTACATGTATACAGGACTACAGTAGCACTGAATCTTATGATAATGAAATTCTTTATTTTGACGCCACTATTGATGTGCAAGAAGTCCCTGTTGTTCATGTAAAATTGTAAATCCATAACTAAAAGAAAGTGATTAAAATCACCTCTAAATGAAATTAAAGTTACAAAAACTAAACAGTCAATAAAGAGGACTGAAAGCTATGATCTATTTTACTAATTTAGTTAATAGTTACTAGTCATGTGACCAATACTGTATTAATGTGACGGCTGACTTTGCAAGGACTGTGAATGTTTCAATTCGAGCGAGAACAGTAGTTGGCAAACATACTCAAAGTCGTTTTCAAGTGCCTGTAAACACCCTCTGTGTTTTACTGCTGAATTTAATGGGGACGGCTGACCTTTTTGCCCCAAAGGATCTTGC